>NC_057805.1:515912764-515987231 GCF_018294505.1 Triticum aestivum
TTTTATTTTTCTGAATTTTTTGATATATTATTTGTATTTTTAAGATTTTAAAATGAATTAGTTTTATTTTTCTGAATTTTTTGATATATTATTTGTATTTTTAAGATTTTAAAATGAAAAGTATTTGAAAAAGGACCTTTAGACACGAACCGCGACTAAAGGCTCTTTCCGCGCGGGAACGAAAACGGCGCGAAAGAACCTTTAGTCGCGGGTCGTGACACCAACCGCGACTAAAGGTACCCCTTTAGTCCCGGTTGTGACACCAACCGCGACTAAAGGGTACCTTTAGTCGCGGTTGGTGTCCCCAACCGGGACTAAAGGCTTGCCCTATACCTTTAGTCGCAGTTGGTGTCCCCAACCGGGACTAAAGGCTTGCCCTATATATTCTCCATGGCCCTCGTCTTCTCCGCGCTAACCACCAAACGCATCCAGGACCTCGTCTTCTCCGCGGCGCCGCCCTCGTCTTCTCCGCGCCGCCCTCGTCTCCGATAGGTGCCCGCCGCCGCCTGCCGTCCTCCTCGCGTGCCTAGAAGAAGAGGGGACCACCGTCGTCGTCTTCTCGCCCGCCGCCTGCCGTCCTCCGCCGCCTGCCGTCCTCCTTGTCGCCGCGTACTGGATGCGCGCCTTGCCAGCCTCGCACGCGTGCGGAAACGGCGCCGCCGTGCGTGCCCGTGCTGGTGGTCACTCGTCAGCGAGCGAGAGAGAGAGAGCAGAGAGAGAGAGAGCAGAGAGGGAACTAAAAATGGAAAAGAAAAGGAAAGGAAAAAGGAAAAAGTCGATGAATTTTTGTTCTGGTCATAAAAGAAAAGGAAAAAGAAAATGGCATAACTAATTAAAAGAAAAGGAAGAACATCAATTTTCTGTTCTGGTCATAAAAGAAAAGGAAAAAGAAAATGGCATAACTAATTAAATAATTATCCAAAAATTATGTTTAATACCTCAAAATGTTCAGTGAAACATTTGGCACATGTTTTCAACCTTATACATGCAGTTTGACATCTAAAGTATTTCTGTTTTTGTTGTTTTCCAAAAATGGCTGCAATGAAAGCAAAAATTAATAGCTCTTAATCATTCAACCGTCGTTGCTCCTCCTCTATGTCCCCTTAATCTTATTTTTAATTCCTTTATACTTAATTAATTTTTACTACATGCAGGAGTGACATATGGTGGATGATAGAGCCGAGCCGCTTAGGGATCCGGAGGCTGAACGTTATTTAATGGGCATCATAAACAACGAGATTCCTTATGTGCCGGGCTCAGAATATGAGCAAGAAGAGGATGTAGTCTCTTCTTTTCTGAACCTTGACGGTGGAACAGACATTGTCGATGATCAAGAAGGTGAAGGAACGGACATTGTCGACGGAGGTCAACCGTCAACAAACGACGATCTCGAATTGCAAGTAGCAACCACCTCCGGCGAGGTATATATATACATTGAGCCTCTCGTGATACAAACTTACTGAAATGTGAATACATATGTATTAACGCGCGCGACTCTCTTTCTTTTTTTAGCCCTCGGCCGGATCGAGTACGACAAAGCGTGGCAAATCCAAGGCGATGAAAACAGGAGAAACATATACCATTGATTTTGTCAGTGAAACCGGCAAGCCCCTACAGCACACCTCAAAGTTTATCAACCAATGCGGAGTCGTTGTTAGAGACAACGTCCCGATCACCGTCCAGGAATGGAAGGAGCCAAAGAAGGCACGTCTTGGTTTCAGTTTTGTCGATAAGAGAACGAAAAAGGATTGCTGGAGAAAGCTTATGGAACATTTCATTCTACCTCCGGAATACAACAAAGTCGATGAATTCGGTAACGAGGTTCCGGGTGGACGTGAGAGGAGGAGGCTAGTTAAAGAGTTCGCTCTTCAGAAGATGGCCGAAGCATTCCGGAACTTCAAGAAAATTTTAACCCGTGACTATGTCAACAAGGGCAAGACTCCGGATTTCAATGGACAACATGAGAAACTGAAAGATGATTGGCCAGAATTTGTGAGGCAAAAGAAATCGGAGCATTTCAAGGAAATATCGAAAAAAATAAGGATAATGCGAGTAAGAAAAAGTTCCATCATATTATGGGGCCAGGAGGATACCGCCTTTCGGAGCCTAAGTGGCAGAAGATGGAGGAGGACCTGAGGGTGCGAGGAATCCCTCTAGGTACAGAGGGATGGGACCCAAGGGCCAAAAGCTGGTGGTACGGGCATGGGGGATCGCTAGACCCGGAGAGAGGGGTGTGTGTTCACCGGAAGAAAAAGTTTGCTCCCACCCAAGCCCTTATTGACGCAATGACCCAAGCTCAAGAGGGCTTGATCAAGTTCAACAGAGAGAAAGACGCACTGACAACAGCCCTCGGGAATGATGAACACGGAGGACGTGTACGAGGCAAAGGCAGAATTCCGTGGAAAGTAGGGTTTTCCCAGGACAATGACCCGTACTGTTACAGAAGCCGTAAGAGAAAGACGGACCGGGATGCAGATCTTTTGGCGAAGTTTGCATCGGAACTCCATGAGTTGAAGCAGACCGTGCATGAACTAGTAAAAGAAAAATCGGCTGCAGGGCCGCATGAAGATCATGAAGCGGATCGCGGAAGCCAGCAGCGGAGAAGCAGCGTGGCTTCCACGGATGCCCCGCCTGGTGCTAATGCACCGACGATCGCCTCACTACCCCATGGATGATGTAAAGGAGATGAAAGAATGTGATCTGCATTATCCCGTGGGGAACGTTTCCACGAAGGTAGCTACCGGCAGTGCTTTACCCTGTACACCTGGAGCACTCCACCACAACAACCCCATTGCATATGGCTATGCTCGTGTCACGGTGGAAGACATAGTCCAAGAGTTTGAGGACCTGGAGATTGACAAAGCTACACCCGAAGGGGAGAGAAGACTTGGAGATGTCAAGCGCTAGATCATTCTATGGAAAAAGAAGTACATAGTGTTTCCAGGCGAGGCGCCAAGGCTAACAAGTCCACCCCCCTCCGATGGTGGTGGTGGTGGTGGCGGTGGTGGTGGTCGTGGTGGTTCACCTACACCTCCTTCACGCCATTCGACGCCGTCCCCCGATCCACAACCTCCGGCGGGTAAGCAGCCGCCGCCCCCCAATCCTCCTCCGGTGGGTACGACGCCCCCCAATCCTCCTCCGGCGGGTACGACGCCCCCCAATCCACCTCCGGCGAAGAAGCAGAAGCAGGCGGACAGCAAGGAAACCCGCTCCTGGACTATTAACCCGGACCCTTATGTACCTAAGACCACAAGGGTACCGGAGCCATCACTGAAGCCTCTCCTCCCAAGGCCTTGGGAACTTAGTGAAGCTGAAACCAAATTGGCCGCGTCTGCTCATTATGAGAAATGGAAGGCGGATACGAAGGCGATAAAAGAGCCTGAGCCCAAGCAAGTATTCACTGAGAAGCAAAAGAAGTGGGCTAAGGATTTTTTGACGAAACCGTCCCAAGCCGAGCTGAATATGCCTGACGACTATGGACATGAACTTCGTAGGCAAGCAAAAATATTGAAGGAGGAGAAAGAAGAAAGTAAAAAAAACGGGAAACAAGTTGACCAGCTCGGGATGTAGAATAAACAATTGATCCCCCTGCTCATAGTGAAAGCCGGTCCGGAAGAGGACCCCGAGATCATAGCAGCTGCGGCAGCACTTGGATTGACTGTAGCGAGTGCCATGAAACAAGCGTCCGAGATGGGTTTGACTCTTCGTGCCTCGTTAGGCCTTGAGGATGCGCCAGTATGTGAGATAGCATTACAATATGTGCGGAATGGGCCTCTCGTCGAGCCTGCGCGGGAAAAGAGTCTACCACCACAAATGCGAAATCTGCTACATTGGTACAAGCATTTCATAACATGGGCCGACAAAGAATATGTTTATGCGGATGTTACAGAGGAGCATCACACCAAACGGTACTCTGTACAAGTTCATATGAGTGAATTGTTCCAGCTGTTCAATCTGCGCGAGCTCGACAAATCTATCCTGAGTTGCTACGTTCTGTAAGTGATTTATTTCTACCTCATCTCGTTCTTCATTGCCTGCACTATATATATATATTGTCCTAACTATATTGTTGCGTACGCTATTATGCAGATTGAAGATTTGGGAATGCAAAATAAGAAACATCCATGATGTTGGGTTCATTGACCCACATATCGTTAATGGACATGTGTTACAAAATCACCCCGAAGACGTGGAGAAAGACTTGTACAAGTTTCTTAGAAAGCATCAACTCAAAAGTCATATTCTATTTCCTTACCATTTTGGGTGAGTGTTTCTCTCTTGTGCCCATTCTCTTTTGTTTACTCCATGCATGGTATGTCTAATCGATGAGTTATGCATGACTGTGCATGTAACGTGTCCGCAGGTTCCACTGGATTCTGCTAAATATTGAACTTCACACCTCCAGAGTTCTAATCATGGACCCTATGGATTCGGATTCAAAGCGTTGGGCCGACATGAGAAAAATGCTGCAAAAGTAATTATTTTCAATCATTTGAGCTCTATATCGATCGGTCTCTTTCATTCATTTCCTAATATCAAGTAACTAATAACTCCCTTGTTCATTTAATTTTCTTTGCCCTGTAGGGTTTGGAGACGGTTCTCAGAAATTGTCGGTGAATTCAAACATGAGCTAGATTTTAGAAGGTTAGTTAATGTGGATAAGCAGCCACCGGGGACCAATCTATGTGGATACTATGTTTGTGAGAACATCCGGAGACACACCTCTGAGCGGAAGGCATCGGATAGCGTGCGGAAGGCGACGGATAACTTGCGGAGGAGGCTTAGTCCAGAAGCTCGCTTCCGACCAATTCAAGATGAATTAGCAGGATTTTTCATGAGGGAAGTCATCAATCCTAAAGGAGAACACTATACCGAGGACGAAGAAATTTATATGCATACTCGAGATTGAAACTTGTTCGAAGTTGTATATGGTCATCCATCCTAATTGTGTATGGAAACTTGTTCGAAGTTGTATATGGTCACCCGAGATTGAATATATATTATATATTCCTCTTGAATTCTTCTTGTTTGAAATTTCATATGCATGTATATAGTAGCATAGAATATGTGTACTGAAACTTCATCAAAATTAAAATAAAACACAAAATAAAATATAAAAGAAATAAAACACTACAAATTAAAAAGAAACCAGGTTTAGGGGGGCTAAAACCCTAAACCTGCGGAGGAGGCCTTTAGTCCCGGTTAGCCACGAGAACCGGGACTAAAGGTCCCCCGCCCCGACGGACTCCTGGCGCCCACGTGGATGGGCCTTTAGTCACGGTTCGTAAGAGGCGCGACTAAAGGGGGGGCCTTTAGTCGCGCATATTTAGTCCCGGTTGCACAGCCGGGATTAATGGCCTTTGTGAACCGGGACTAAAGGCATATTTTCTACTAGTGAGGCTCAAAAAATGGTTTCATCAATGGCCTGATCCCTCATTTGGTGGAAGATAGTTTGGCTATTTTATAGTATGTTGATGAATCAATTTTTCTGCCAGTGGATGATCCATAGAGTGCTAAAAACATGAAAATCATTCTGTGCATATTTGAGCAAATATCTGGTTTGACAATACACTTTCAAAAAAGTGAAATCTATTTGCATGGGTGATACTGTGCCGAGGAAAGAAGAATACAATGAGATCTTTACTTGTGAGAGTGGCAAATTTTCGTTGCATTAACTAGGAATACCTATTGATGAGATTTTTTTAGCAATTCAGTGGGACCCCATTGGGAAGAAGACCGGTTAAAATGGAACGCTAGATGGGAACTCTCCTATCTACCAGTGATAGAGTGATTTTGATAAATGCTTGCTTGACTAGTGTTCGTTTGTTCGTGTTGTGTTTCCTGGAAGCACGCAATGGGGTATTGAAGAAATGAGACCAACATAGAGCAAGGATGTTGTAGCAGGAGAGTAAAGATCACAAAAAATATCATCTGGTGAATTGGTCTACTATCTGTTTACCTAAGGACACTGGTGGCCTTGGGGTTCTGGATCTGAAAATAATGAATCGATCTTTGCTATGCAAATGGCTTCGGAAGATGGAAATTAGCGAGGGAAGGTGGCCATATATTATCAGGAAAGAAATACTTGCATAAATAGACCCTTTCCCAATGGGAGCCCTAGAGATGACGATTTCATTTTTGGCAAAGTCTAGTTAATGTGATCCACATTTATCAAAAAATCATTGTCAAAGAGGTTGTCAATGGTGAATGTACTCTGTTTTGGGAAGATAGTTAGTTGGATGGAGGGCCTATTGCCTCTCAGCTCCCAAGGATATACAACATTACCTTCTCAAAACTGAAAAATATTAAGCATATCTTGACAACGGATGTGGACAAGATCAAGTTTAGTAGGACATTGCTTGCTAAAAACTTCTTTGTAGTGGCAGCAACTCCAAGAGATGATTGCAGATACTCAGTTGAGAAATGGCAAGGATAAAGTGAAATGGAAATGGAATGGTGCCAATTTCTCAGTTATATCTCTATATTTGCAACTCAGAGCTTTGGTTATAGTTCATTATAAGGACATGTGGAAAATCAAAGTGCCCCTCAAGAATAAAATATTTCTCTAGATGATGCTAAAGCATAGCATTCTGACCTAGGACAACCTAATTAGAAGGGGATGGACAGGAGTTGTGTGTTCTTTGCTAGATTTATTTGGTTGTGTATGTGTGTGTCACTGAATATCTAGAGGTCTTCCATTGGAAGAGAAGATATGTTTGCTAGATGGATCTCTTTGTTCTAGCAAAGCAAAGTACGCCAGTGTTTTGTGGGGCTGCCGCAGTGGTGTGGACTATTAGGAAGACACACAATGATGTGGGTTTCGAACAACAATTCCTAATGATTGAGCAAGAACAATTTTTACCCGATGTAATTGCATCAACTTTTGGGAAATGTTGTAGAAGGACTAAGGGCAAAAAGAAATTGAAGAGGGGGTTAACATGATCAAGACAATGATTATAGAGGTGCTGAAAAGTAAGCATGGTTAGGCGCCCATTGATGATGCGCTACACTGGGGGTGGCCTGTAGGCTGGCAAGTCAGTTGTTGGGCCGGCTCCAGGGCCCACTAGGCTTGGGCATTCCCGAGGGCCTCATGTTGGCGCAGTGAAACTCTCCCTAAAAAAGTCTTGCATTTTGGTGTGCAAGCCAAGAACTCCTCTGTCGAGCTGGACCCTAGGTCGGTTAGGACTCCTGTAACCCTAGGTCCCGCCCCCTTTATAAGGCGAGGCCAAGTGATAGGTTGAGGCTTATTTTTTTCATATACTAATTTAATGGATGTTTAGTTTAATTATGCAACGAGATCTCCAATAAAGTATATTATTATTCCGCAGATAGAGCATGTCGTTCTTCTACAGATAGAGCAAGCCATTGCACACGATCCACATGGAGAAAACATGTGCGATGGTTCTCAGTGTCGCACACAGTTGTTTTAATTCAATCTTGTGCCTGGTAGAGCACACAATTCCGACCATACAATCGTATGCGCTGTTACGAGTTATCGCACATGAGTTACCTTCAAAAACCATGTGCCATGTGTGAAACTTCGCACACGGTGCACATATTATGCAATGTGTATGTGTGATGGTTCCCATCATCGCGCACAATTAGTTTATTTAAATCATCTGCCAATCAACGCATACGATTCTAGAATTTCAACAATTGTTTTGACCAAACCGTGTGCCCTCTATGATACATGCTTCCCTTTTCAAAATCACGCCTGATGGATCTACCATTGCACAAGGTTCATTTTCTGGCACACAGTTTTGTTTTTCAATGTTTGCAATAAATTTTTTTCAAAAAGAAGGATTACTCTCGGCCTCTGCATCAAGTGATGCATACGACCATTTTATTAAATAAAGTATCCAAGCACATAGTTGAACACATGTTCGAAAGCAAACTCAAATGAAAAGGAATAAAATGCCACAACCGGCGAAACTAGGACAACATGATTAAGCACCTATCCTATGAACCATCATCCAAACCGGTTGTACGTATCCCATGCTACCGTCTCCCAACAGTTGCACCCACAGGCCAAATGCTCCCTGACTCCCGCACAGCCGAGTAACGACCACTTACGGATCCATTCAGACGCCCGGAAGATGACCTGCAAAAAATTGCTGATGTTGTTTCGGTTCTATATAACATCATCCCGACAGTTCCAAATAGCCCAAATTAATGCACACACTCCGACTCAAATATGTGCCGCTGTCTTAGACTCCACCCCATTTAACCGTGTTCCAAATAAACTGAATATGTTATTAGGAGGGCAAACATTACATGACACATGTATTGTACGCTACAATAACTTGGCTAGTGGGCATTTGAGAAAAAGATGTTGAATTGGTTCATCCTGATTACAAAAGTAACATTGTTTACTATCCTCCCATCTACATGTGCAGTACTTTGCATCACATATGGTTCGACGCCAGGGTGTGTGATAGGTGTGTCTTCTTAATTAATAGCAGCTGGATGGTTCACTACTGACTGTAAAACGAAATTGATATGCGCACGACAGGTAGTGCGCGATGTGCAGCCGATACAAACTCTGCACCGTGAGATTGGCTAGCATCAAATTTACGAACGGCCTGATGGGAAACATCGGGTGACTATCGTGTGAAAGCGTCGGCTGCCAAGCAATGCTCACTGTAAAATTCACCTACTGGTTGTGACGAGAGGATCGGCTGCTGAGGGCTTACATAAAAGACCGGCGAGACACATGATCATCGTTTTACCTTGTTGGTAGTAGCGGTGGGGATCAACTTGTCTTGATGTTCTTGCGCTCTATAGCCTCAACCGGTGGCCCAGCTTCGTCTCCGTCCTCTAGACTTGTTGCCGGCCGGCGGCCGCCATGTGGTTTGAGACTGACTTTTTTTTATGAGAAGGCAGGAGCATTACTGATTTCATTAAAGTAGAGAAAAGGAGATAAAGTTATTTACATAGGGACCAAATGGAAAAGAAACAAAATAAGGTGACAACTGCATCTCCCAAGCAAAGGCGAACTGAACTTGTCTAATGTCCTCCATGACAAGGTAAGCGATGTCCAACACAGTTAGAAAAGTGACACTGAAAGGTGCACCTATTTCGCTCTCTCGAAACATTCCATAACACATAGATGATAGCTTGCCCAAAGCGAATACGCGAGGGGCGCCACAACCGACGATATTACCATTCCACCAATCTTCGAGGGGGGAGAAAATGTGTGGCGTTCCGTTGGGAATAGAAAGCCAGTTTGAAACACCATACTCTCGAGGAGAAGAAGCATTCACGCGCCAAGTGTTCATTAGTTTCATGTCCGGATAGACAAAGTTTGCAAACTTCGTCATGCTGCCACCCGCGGATGGCTAAGCGGCCAGCCATGAGTGCCTTCCGATGAAGGAGAAGCCGCATGAAGATCTTGCATTTAGGCTCGACTTTGGCACACCACTTTTTTTGTGTCAGGAACGGTACCTTTGGAGACTGAAATAATCGTATGTGAACTGATATTATGGTGATTAAGAGGAAGTAAAGGAACATGAAGAATGTACTAGCTTCTTAAATAACATATTTTTACGTTTGTGAAAATAACACCTTATTTATTTTAATATGTAAGGTGATAAATGAGTGTTCTTTTTTTTGAACACAGTACAGACGCAAGCGCTCATATACACGCGCATACACTCACCCCTATGAACGTACACACACACCCTATCCCTATGAACATCTCCTCCTTTTTTTCTCATTGTAATGATCATAGACTAATGGTGACACACCAAATAGCTTCAGATATCAGTTTGGTACATGATTCAGAATTTGAGGAACGAAGAAAGGGGAAAGTAGGGGCAGGTGAGTTTATTTCCCACTCACCGTTCACTTTACATAAGCAAAGCCTCTCTCCGGCTGGACACAGCCATCGATTCCATAATCACTATCCTCCTTGGCCCCCCTTGTCATGGGCATTGTCTTTTGCCTTGGTGCACTTGACAGTTCATTCGCGACACTCATTCCTCATTTAATTATACAATATACCAAGTCGGTATTGCATTAAACTATGTGATACAATCTTAATGTTGCATTGTAATGATGCAGAGGCCGAGAGTGATCCTCTTAAAAAAAAAGAATAAACACTAAACAATATTATGTTATGATACACAAGCGTGTTGAGAGCGCTCGCGAGCCTCTAGCTACGAGGAGGTGGGTCCCACTGCGCCGCCCGAGCTAACAGCGCCCTGCGTTGGGGCGACTCCATGCTTTGTTTACGTTGCTAATCGCCGATTAGTGTGTCTGACGTGGCGCGCTTTCGTCCGCGAAATGGGTTTACCTCTTCCATGATATGTACGACAAGCATGCTTGACTAGGTGCTTAAACAGCTAGCTCCCTTGCTTGTGTAGGATATTTTAGTTTACTGTATCGTGGTTGTTTGTTATATATTGTCGTTCTCTGTTTCAGCATGGCTGTGGATGATTCGTTGTTAAAAGCTAGATGATGTGATGTGCAGTATGTGTTATTGTGAGGATTGTATTAAAACGAACACCTAAATGAATGCTTCAAAGAACTAAAATTAATGGAAAACAAATGTAAAAGCATTCTCGGTTTACATTAAAGAAACTACAAACTATATGACGGTTTTACCGAGCGACCTAGGGCTATTCATTCTCCGATGATTTTCTTCCATTACTACCGAGCGACTTTTTTTTTGGCTCCGGAGCTACCGACCCACATATACCACTTTGACAAACCTTCTTGCAGCTGAAACTCAAGGGGCATTCCCATCCACGCGTTTCCGATTACTATGCTATAAATCCACGGCGCCACAGTAGTCTCAATTTCACCTCACCCAACACCACTACTCTCCTATCATAATCTCGCCTACCCCGGCCGGCCCTTTGACTTCCTCTGCTTCCCTTCCTGCTTAGAACACCACAAACTCCCATCGCCGGAGCTTCCTTGCATCGATGAACAAGATCAAGGTGCACCCCAACGTCGCAGCTGCTTCTCTAGCGGTATCCGCAGCGGAGGAGAAGGGAGAGGCGGTGTCGCTCACCGTGTGGCGGCGGTCGCTGCTGTTCAACGGCAAGGGGTTCACGGTGTTTGACACCAACGGCAACCTCGTCTTCCGCGTCGAGACCTACTCCCGCGGCTCGCCCCGCGAGGTCGTCCTCATGGACGCCCACGGCCTCGCCCTCCTCACCGTCCGCCGCAAGGTATATACCGATCGTTCTTGGCTTGCTCTGTTTCCCGGCCGGGTGTAGGTAGGACTAGGAGTTCTTGGTTTGACGTTATCCGGGCCGGTGTTCCTTCTTGATTTGATTTGTTGGGATCTCAAATTTGATGTTGGTTTCATCGTGATGGTGGTGCAGAAGCTGAGTTTGGCGGAGGAGTGGCTCGTCTACGACGGCGACGGCGACGAGCCGGCGCCGAGGCGGTTCACGGCCCGGCGGAACAGGAGCCTGCTCCGGACCAAGTCCCTCGCTCGCCTGTCGCCGCCGCGATCATTGGACGGTACTGGGGATGCGCCTGGCTGCCGGTACGATGTGGAGGGCTCGTACGCTGGCCGTAGCCTCGACATGTTCGCTTGCACTTCCTGGGCCTCCGGCGGCAATCAGCGGCGGCGCGTGGCCACGGTGTGTCGGAAGGAGGCCGCTGTTGGCCTGGACGTGTTCCGGCTGATAGTGGAGCCCGACTTCGAGCCGGCGCTGGCCATGGCCATGGTCATACTCCTCGATCAGATGAACGCGTCCTGAAGCCTCGATCCGTTCCAGGCATGAACCATGCATGCTTGCAGCACCCTGCTGTGCCAAGGCTGCCGTGTACAGAGAACAGAAAAAGAGAGGGTAGGAAGCAATTTGTGGTTGCTTCATTGCTCAATGCACCCACTTTTTTGCTTCATGGTTCTTAATGGCCTCATCACCGATGAGCCATAGTTGACCAGCTGAAGCATTTCTACCGAGTGGTGCCATGTTGTGATGTTTTGGATTCTGGATGTAGGGGCTGGAGATCACATTTAGAGGTGTTTTAGATAGCCAGGTTCTAGTATTGTTTCTGTCGGGTCAAAATAAATATTCCCTCCGTTCCATATTAAGTGTAGCTGATTTAGTATAATATTTAGTACAAAGTTATACTAAATCAATGACATTTAATATGGAATGGAGGGAGTAACACAGAGGCGTGGGTGTATATGAACTCGTAAAATCGACCCTTTTTGTTTCCTTCAATGGAAATTGTGATTACTGCATAGATCCCTCTGTTTTCTGCCCATGCTGTAAGCTGCTCACTAGTTGTCTTTTCTGAATTATCGATTGCTTCATAAATCTAGACTAGACGGTCCGGTGTATGATACGGCATGCTTCGCTGCACCGAGCTATAGCAACGTCTGTCGACCGCATTGGACGAAACAAGCTATTCCTATATTACTCATGGGATGCTCGCCATAAAAAAGAAAGGAAAGCGAAGCGATAAAGTGTATAGTGTCAGCCGATGATCAACACAGAGACATATGCGTTGCTAAATTCTACCAAACCTTTCTTGTGATTTCTCAGGGGTTTTAGGAAAAGTAAATGTTTGGGAGTGCATGACTTGAATGATTCACTGCGACTCCTAAGAACTTATTTTCTGCAATAATCATAATCGGAGACATGAACATGCCACAAAACCCCAATAGGATACCAAACGAAAAATAAAACAAAATTATTATATATTTTTCCATTGAATCATAATTGACACGTGATGATTTAGGCCATCTAGACCTTCAAGTGAGATGACTTCTTGTCATCTTCCTCCACGGCCGGTCTTGCCCTGGGGAGGGCAAACGGAGGCGGCTGTCCGCCCCCCCAAAATCCAGGGGCCTCCCAGGAGGTACGTAGGCAGGCTATGTCTCTCTTCGTGTGAGGAAGTAGCTCGGTTCGCTTAGAGGGAGTCGGTTAGTGGGCTGGCCTAGTAGCCATATGTCAGGTTGACATCTTGAATTTTTTTTTGTTCATATTTAGAAAAATACTAAACACAAAAAATAGTTATTTTTAGAATGTTCACGCATTTCAAAAAATGTACATGCCATGCTTGAAAAATGTTATAAATTGTAAAAAAATGTTTGTGTAATTCAAAAAATGCTTCATACAATTAATAAATATGTACATTACGTTTTCAAATGTCCACAGGTTTCAAAAATATATTTGTGACATTTTAAAAATGTTTATAAAATGTAAACAATGTCCACATAGTTTCAAAAATGTTTATTTCTCATTCAAAAAATGTTTAATCATGTATTTAATTTTTAACATATATTTGAAAATATCTAGTCATTTATTTGCAAAAATTTAAACATGTATACAAGTGGTTTAAATGTATAAAAGTATAGAATGTATATGAAAAAGTGTAGACATCAAAACATGTATTACAAAATATTAATCATGCATTTAAAATGTTCCTGGTATATAAGAAAAATGTATAATGTGGATAGAAAAGTATATACATGTGTTAAACAAAGAAGGACAAATAAATAATAAAATAACTGAAGAAACACAGTTAAAAAAAAGAAGAACAGAAAAATAACTAACAAAAAGTATATTGTTAAATAAAAAACATAAAATACCAGAGAAACGAATGCAAAACAGTGAAAGAAAACCGGCAAAGAAACCACAGCCAAAATAAAACAGGTCCACCACTACAGTACTGGGCCGGGCCAGTAGCTCCCGAACCAGAGCCGAACCGTAAATGCAGACATAATACCTTGGGCCGCCAAGCAATTGGAAAAAAAAACTGAACGGCGGCTTTTACTAAAGAAATTCCCCTAAACAAAGTTGTACTCCCTCTAAAAAAGTTCCCCTAAAAAAATAAAGTTGTACTGAGAAAAGGTATTATGTGTGCCCTCGACCTGCATGTATAGTTGTACTAAAGAAATTCCCCTAAAAAAGTTATACTAAAGAAAATTTCCCCTAAAAAAATATTGTACTCTCCCCGTAAAGAAATATAAGAGTGTTTAGATCTATACTAAATAAAAACACATACCGCTGAAGTTAAAAAAAAACAAATACCACTAAAAAATTAAAGAAAAAGACATAGCCCCTTGTCAAAACAGAAAAAGAGTGATGGCCTGGACGCTGATTTTGGCAATTAGTTTTCGGGGGAACTATATAACGATGGATGACCAAATCCCACACATCTTTTCCCCAAATTTTCCCCATCGACCTGCGCATTATACACCCATCCATTGATTTGCGGAGCTGTCCGACGAGACTTCTTCCAGAGGACATGGCTCGGATTTCGCCCATCTGTTCGATCTGATGGGGGACGTGCCCACGATTCAAAGGCCACCCGGCACTGTCGCCAAGGTAATTTAAATGAAATTGCTAGCGAGTGTCTATAATTTTGCATGCTCTTTACTACAGTATTCCTTTTTTTTTACTCCCTCCATCTCATAATATAAGAGCATTTTTTACACTACACCTGTTTCAAAAACGCTCTTATATTATTGAACGGAGGGAGTAGATTGTATCGTCTTGTAATTAGCTCTTGCAAATCATCATATACAACAGTTAATTTGACTCGAAAATTACAAGACAAGCAAAATGACCAAAGTCTATATATGATAATCTTCTTGGACATTTTCTTCAGGGCTTCTTCTCTACTGCGGTATTTTACAACACTTTGACACTTGTTCATTTTTTTCTCTTTTTTTTTTTTACTGTGGGACAGCTGTAGAGCAAGTTAATCAAATAGAAAGTGATTTCACCATCTTCTTTAGCTGGGAGATCAAGCTGGTGTCAGCCGAATGGAAAAACGTGTACATAAGCTCCATTGAGGTATCCTTCATGCATCAACTCTGTGGCCAACACCACCACCACTACGCTCCTGATAGGAACATGACCCAAGTAGGCGGCCATGGGCTCAAGGCGCTCCAGGTGGGAGCTTCGGATGAGCTCAAGCCCGAGAAAAATGTTTCTTTCTCACGGATGGACAAAGAAGAAAACTAGCCGCGCGCCCGCGCAACGGCGGCGGTGGGGCCCAAATGTATTGGGTAAGATGGGCCGGGGCGAGGTGAGGGAGTCTTGGACTAGGGGGTCCTCAGGGTGCCGACTCATCTCATGTGGGCCGGACTAGTGGGCCGCACCGTATCCGGACCGAATTTTTTGTGTGCCTTGGAATGTACGTCAAGTCAAGATAAAAGATCCGATGTTTTCTTGATGTAACCGACTATCTGTAAATCCTAGTACCCCTGGTGTCTATATAAATCAAGGGGCTTAGTCCGTAGAGGCTAGAGGAACAATCACCATCCTATTAGTTAGGGTTTAGTCTGTCTAATCTCGCGTTAGATCTACTCTGTAACCCCCTTATACACAAGCAATATAATCAAGCAGGACGTAGGGTTTTACATCTTAGAGAGGGCCCAAACCAGGGTAAACATCGTGTCCCACGTCCACTGTTCCCCATTAATCCAAGGTCCATAGTTCGGGACCCCCTACCCGAGATCCGCCGATTTTGACACCGACATTGGTGCTTTCATTGAGAGTTCCGATGTTGGATCGCCGAAGGATCAATGGCTCGCCTGATCATCGGAGATGGTGTCAACACCGGGGACATCTTCATCCCCAGCCAGCTCTTCGCATTCGGCAGCATGGTGCTGCACACCAACCCAACCGGTCATCTAGACCAAATCAACAATTTCGCCCCTGAACACCGAATTGGATTCGGTAGTTTGGAATACGTCGCCGATACTCGGGGCGATCTGATCTTTACCTGATTCACAACCTCGCCTAGTACACACACGGGTTCTGAATCACCTACTTTGGAGCTCTCTCCCGATCCAATCTATGGATCGATCTTTACCCCTCAGCCGGCCTCGAGCTCGGACATATCCATCATGTTCGGGGACCAGGAATCCACTTCAGCCGACCTCATGCTACTCGCCAAAGACCCAGCTTCGGACCTCAGCACAGGAGCGGCGTTCGGAGGCCAAGAGCCACTCTCGGCCGTACTCTTGCCTCTTGTTGCAGACATGACCTCAAACCCCTGTGTCGGGTCGATGTTCGGTAATCAGGAATCATCCCCGACCGAACTCCCCCTCACCAGGTTTGCGTCGAGCCCCAATACAGAGGTAACACCCGAAGACCAGGAGTCATCCTCGGTCTTTCCTACCCCTCCAGCCACGAACCCGGCCCCGGGCCTTGAGGTTAACTCAGCCCTCAAAGACCAAGATCCAATCTGGGCCGGGATCATCCCTCATTCCGCCAAAATGGAGGCCAGTCCTGAGCAGTCGCCGCCCACCAGCCCAGCAAGCCTCACCTTATTAAATGAAGCGCTTGACCGAATCCATACGATGGCTATCCGGTATGATCCACCCTCGACCTGCGTTCAGCAGTGTCTCGGGATGAATCACATGGAATTTTACGACCCACGTGCCACCCACTTAGTAGCCACTTTCGAGGATTTAACCGACTTGTTGGACTACACCTCTGAAGATGCCTAAGACATGGAAGAAGGCGGAGTCGTGGCCCATCCTGATGGCGCCCCACCCGTCACTGGCCGCTGGACGGCCACTTCCACCTACGACGTCTATATGGTGGTGTAAGTGCATCTAGTGCCCCTTAGTGATTTTGGTGTATTGAAGACTTATAGGTTAAGGGACTAATGTGTTTGTGAGTGTACACAGATCTATAAGTCTATGAGGAGTTTGATATTTACAGGGAAAGTCGACCCCTAAAAATGAATGTCCTCGACTGAAGATTTTGGCTTTCTGAAGACTTTGAAAGTGAAGAAATTGGTGTGATCCTGAAGACTTGGTATTCATTCGAGGAACATGAAGCGTGAAGACTTTTGTTTTCGTAGTTTCATTTTCTCTTTCTTGAGTCATTGGAAACACCATACTGTTAAAGGGGGTCGAGGAAAAACTAAGAAAATTTTTCCAAGTGATGCTCATCTCATAAATCCTACACCTACCAATCCTTTCGAGTGAAGCCATTGGAAATCTCATACAGTTCAGTCAATTTCTTCAGTGACAGAGACGAAGTTCTTATGGTCTCTGAGGAATTTGTTCTGACAGAGGAGTTAGGAATTCGCCAGTGCGGATTGCCTACCAGTGAGGAACATGATAGCCCTGATGAATTTGATAGTTAAATTTCCGACCGTTGCTGTGCTATGCGCCAGCTGTCCCAAAATATCTACCCACCTAACAGTCATATCATTGAAGGGCATTTATGTCTTATCATGTCGGGTTGCTCCCTAGGCTATAAATAGCCGCCCCCTACAACCACTAGTTGGTTGAGTCTGCTCCGAGAGAAACTGACACTTGTCATTTAGAGCATCCCCTACTCCGAGGACTTTGAGTGAAAATCATCAAGTGAGGAAAAACCCAAACCCAAACACCTAGAAACCCAAAGTGATTGAGCATCACTGAAGAGATTGATCATGTGTCGATCCGATGCTTGTTACCTTTGAGGACTGTGCATCCTTCAGACGGTTAGGCATCATGGTCTAGAGCATCCAAGAGGAAATTGTGGATCGCCGAGTGACCGAGTCTGTGAAGGTTTGGAAGTCACCTGAAGACTTACCACGAGTGATTGGGAGAGGTCTGTGTGACCTTAGCTCAAGGAGAATACGGTGAGGACTGTGTGTCCGGGACTAGGTGTCCTCAGGTTTAATGTTGGTGAACGCAGTAATTTCAAAAATTTCCTACGCACATGCAAGATCTATCATGGTGATGCATAGCAACGAGCGGGGAAGAGTGTTGTCCACGTACCCTCGTAGACCGTTAGCGGAAGCGTTATGACAACGCGGTTGATGTAGTCGTACGTCTTCACGATCCGACCGATCCAAGTACCGAAACTACGGCACCTCCGAGTTCAGCACACGTTCAGCTCGATGACGTCCCTCGTACTCTTGATCCAGTTGAGGCCGAGGGAGAGTTTTGTCAGCACGACGGCGTGATGACGATGATGATGAATTTACTGACGCAGGGCTTCGCCTAAGCACTACGAAGATATGACCGAGGTGTGTAACTATGGAGAGGGGCACCGCACATGGCTAAAAGATCAATGATCAACTTGTGTGTTCCATGGGGTGCCCCTCCCCTAGTATATAAAGGATGAGAGGAGGCGCACCAAGGGGAGTCCTACTCCTACCGGGAGTAGGATTCCATCCCTTTCCTTAGTATGGACTAGGAGAGGAAGGAAGCAGGAAGGAAAGGGGAAGGAGAGGGAAAGGAAAGGGGTGGCTGCCCCTTTTCCCTTGTCCAATTCGGACCAGAGGGGGAGGGGGCGCAGCCAGCCCTAGAGGCCTTTTCCTCTCTTCCCACTAAAGCCCATCAAGGCCCATTGCTTCCCCGTAACTACCCGGTACTCCGAAAAATACCCGAATCACTCGGAACCTTTCTGATGTCCGAATATAGTCGTCCAATATATCGATCTTTACGTCTCGGCCATTTCAAGACACCTCGTCATGTCCCCGATCTCATCCGGGACTCCGAACTACCTTCGGTACATCAAAACACATAAACTCATAATACCGATCGTCACCAAACGTTAAGCGTGCGGACCCTACGGGTTCGAGAACTATGTAGACATGACTTGAGACAATCTCCGGTCAATAACCAATAGCGGAACCTGGATGCTCATATTGGCTCCCACATATTCTACGAAGATCTTTATCGGTCAAACCGCATAACAACATATGTTGTTCCCTTTGTCATCGGTATGTTACTTGCCCGAGATTCGATCGTCGGTATCCTTATACCTAGTTCAATCTTGTTACCGGCAAGTCTCTTTACTCGTTCCGTAATACTTCATCCCGCAACTAACTCATTAGTCACATTGCTTGCAAGGCTTGGAGTGATGAGTATTACCGAGAGGGCCCAGAGATACCTCTCCGAAACACGGAGTGACAAATCCTAATCTCGATAAATGCCAACCCAACAAATACCTTCGGAAACACTTGTAGTGCATCTTTATAATCACCCAGTTACGTTGTGACGTTTGATTACACCCAAAGTGTTCCTCCGGATATCCGGGAGTTGCATAATCTCATAGTCTGAGGAACATGTATAAGTCATGAAGAAAGCAGTAGCAATAAACAACAACGATCATAATGCTAAGCTAACAATTGGGTCTAGTCCATCACATCATTCTACTAATGATGTGATCCCATTTATCAAATGACAACACATGTCTATGGCTAGGAAACATAACCATCTTTGACAAACAAGCTAGTCAAGTAGAGGCATACTAGGGACACTCTGTTTGTCTATGTATTCACACATGTATTATGTTTCCGGTTAATACAATTCTAGCATGAATGATAAACATTTATCATGAATTAAGGAAATAAATAATAACATTATTATTGCCTCTAGGGCATATTTCCTTCATTTAAATACCTAGCTGCTCCAACCAGACGTACAACTGCCACAGCAGTTGGAACTGGTCTACCAAATCATTGTCTTCACCGAGCTACTGGTTCTATTTCCTCAACCCTTTCATTTCCTCTGTTACTCACTGTTGTACTTAATCGTTACTGTTTGAAGACTTTGACTGAAGACTTTCTCAATTTCCTCAGTTCAATTTCTTCAGTCAGTTTGTCCTCAGCCTGCTTATCCTGTATTTACGCTTTCTTTACTCTGTGCTTGTTTTCATTTCATCATGATGACTGTGCTTATGCTCTATTATGTTTGCATCTGAGTACTTATTCCGCTGCTAAGTAGTTCTTCACTTAGGAATTTCCTCACCCTGAAATTCCTCATTGAAGAATTCATAAAAATCGCCTATTCACCCCCCTCTAGTCGACTTAACACACTGTCAAGTGGTTACCCCCAAGGACGATGACGGCGGCATAGATAAAGCCGATGGCACTCCCAAGAAGGATAACGACAGACATAAGGATGAACCCTCAAAACATCACAGACAGCGCCGACGCTGCAAGGGAAAATGAGGAAGAGAAAGCAACATGGGAACCGAAGAAAATGATGTCCCAGACAACGCGAATAACCTCGACGACCCAGACGCCGATGAGCATCGACCCAACGACCACGAGGAGTATGAGGATCCCCTTAATCTTGAAGACCTCAAAGACTCCGAAGACAACAATTACCTTCCTCTTTCCGAAGAGGAGGTCAGCTTAGGTGACAAAGATTTCATCATCCATGAAGATCCGCTGGATCAAGAGCGGTTCAAACGGCAGCTTATTGCCACCGCGCGTAGCCTGAAGAAACAGAAGCAAAAAATAAAGGCTGAGCAAGATACCCTCACCGACATATGGACTAAAGTCCTAGCTGCCGAAGAGGGGTACGGCCACAAGTGGCAAACTAAAAGCTACCCGAAGCGGAGATTACTGCCGCAATTCGACGATGAGGCTGTAGCGCTAGTACCTTCAAGACACACTCAGGCAGACCAGCCAGACCACCCCCCTCGAGGACGGGACAAGACAACTGATAAAGCCGAACTGCCTCCCGCTCCACCTCGCCGTCAAGGCAAGGAGCCAGTACAACCAGTTTATGAGTATGATTTACGACGCGACCTGGATGCTCGGGCAGGTCAAACGAGGTCCATTTACGGACCCACAGAGCATCTTCCCGTTAGATGGGACGGATACCAATTTTGGCTAAACCGAAATAACAGCGCTCGGGAGCAGTATCGAGCCAGCATGACAGACGATCTCCGGTGCGACGTAGCCCAAGTCAGGGGCGCTGAACACCCTCTATGTTTCACAGATAGGGTGATGTAGCATCAATTCCCGAAAGGATTCAAACCAGTAAACATCGAGCCATACGATGGGACTACGATCCGGCCGTATGAATTGAAGACTTTCTGCTTCACATTCATATGGCACGAGGAGATGACCTCCACGCCATCAAGTAACTACCGTTAAAGCTCAAGGGTCTAGCCAAGCACTGGTTAAATAGCCTCCCCAAAGACTCCATAGGATGTTAGGAGGAGCTCGAGGACGCTTTCCGACCTAACTTCCAGGGCACCTACGTCCAGCCTCCGGACGCCGATGACCTAAGCCACATGATCCAATAGCCCAGAGAGTCAGCCCGGAAATTTTGGAATCTGTTTTGACCAAGAAAAACCAGATCGTCGATTGCCCGGATGCCGAGGCTATATCCGCCTTTAAGCATAGTATCCGGGACGAGTGGTTAAAACTCCATCTCGGCCAGGATAAACCGAGGATGATGGCAGCGCTTACGTCCCTAATGACCTGCTTCTGCGCAGGAGAGGATAGTTGGCTGGCTCGTAGAAGCACTAACCAAGAAACCCCCAGCACCTCTGAAGTCCGAGATGGGAACGAGAAGCCACATCGCAACAAGAACAAACGTCACCGCAATGATGGCGAAGCTGACGAGACGACAGTAAATGCCGGATTCCGTAACCGAAGTCCGGACCACGAAAAAAGCCTTCTAAAGGCAATCAGGATGGACCAACCAAGTTGCATACAATCTTGGACAGGCCTTGCCAGATCCATGGCACTTCGGATAAGCCCGCTAATCATACCAACTATAACTGTTGGGTGATAAAACAAGCCGGCAAGCTTACAACCGAAGACTCCGGCAAGAGCCCACGCAGCAAGGATGATGACGAACCTTGCAGGCCGAATAGTGGAGGCTAATAACCATTCCCTCCCGAAGTCAAGACGGTGAATATGATCTATGCCACTCATATACCGAAAAAGGAGAGAAAACGTGCTCTACGAGACGTTTATACATCGTCGAACCAGTGGCACCAAAATTCAACACATGGTCGGCTTGCCCGATCTCCTTCGACCGCAGGGATCATCCAACCAGTATCTCTCACGGAGGATCGGCGGCCCTGGTACTCGACCCCATTGTCGATGGGTACCACCTCACAAGTGTCCTTATGGATGGACGCAGAAGCCTCAATCTGATCTATGCAGATACAACGAGGAAAATGGGGATCGATCCATCAAGGATCAAACCCAGTAATACCACCTTTAAGGGAATCATCTCGGGTGTAGAGGCCTGCTGCTCAGGCACGGTAACTCTAGAAGTCATATTCGGCTCACCAGACAACTTCCGCAGTGAAGATTTGATCTTCGATATTGCCCCTTTTCGCAGCGGCTACCATGCTCTCCTCGGGCGGACTGCGTTTGCTAAATTCAACGCCATTCCGCATTACACATACCTCAAGCTAAAGATACCCGGCCCCTCGGGTGCTATAACAATCAACTGCAACACAGAGCATTCACTCCGGACCGAGGAACATACCGCTGCCTTGGCAGCCGAAGACCAAGCTGGCGCCACAGGGCCTAGGCATCAGCACGCTGTAAAGGCCAGAGATACAAGCAAACGGGCTCGAGCCCCGTCCCCGTCATGGGAACCTGCCTGCGTTCGCCGCAAATAGGGACACGCGCCCCAGGCACGCCCACCCAAGTCGTGCTCTACGTGCCTTGTCAGCACAATTCACGCTCAAGATACCATGGGCAGTCGTAGGGCCTAAATTAGGCCACAACACCGGGTGTTCGGCTCAATCAAACTATGGATCATCATATCTCCGGACAACCCCTGGTATGACTTCGGATCTGCCCAACATCAAGCTATGACAACATGACCACTTCTCAGGATTCCTATTCAAGGACCCGCCTGCGGGCATAGGTTTCTCTACCTGGAAGCTCCCCTACCTAGTAGAGGTAAAGGCGCAGACATGGAGCAGGGCACAGTTGAGGCTTCGACCCACGCATCAAGGCCCCGTGTAAATCTGTCTTATGTACAAGATTTTTTATACTTGTAATAAATGCCTCGGCAGTTCGAATTGTACGGATAGACGTCCTGAGCTTCTGGAAAATGAAAATCACCTTTCACGATATTCGGCCATTTGTTCGTCTCGCCTCTCTTTCTTTTCCGCACTTCAAACAACTCCGCACACACACATTGTGTCACAAACACAAATCGGTTAATTAACGAAGGGTTTGATCTCGTTATCCGCCCTATGTATTGATCATTTCTTTATGTATTGTATCTGCGTCAGTATTTTCCCAAGGAGTAAGGGATGATGCAGTACAACGAAGGTAGGTATTTCCCTCAGTTATGAAACCAAGGTTATCAAACCAGTAGGAGAACCAAGCAACACTATGTAAACGGTACCTGCACACAAAGAACAAATACTTGCAACCCAACGCAAAAGAGGGGTTGTCAACTCCTCTCGGGTAAAAGATTGACAAAGTAATAGATTGGTAAATGCAAATAGAATAAAGGCAAATAAAATTCAGCGAGATATTTTTGGGTTTTTGATAATATAGATCTGAAAATAAAAGATGGAAATAAATAAAAAGGCAAATAGCAATATAGATCTGAAGATAGATGATGAGAAAATAGACCCGGGGGCTGTAGATTTCACTAGTGGCTTCTCTCGAGAAAATAGAATATGGTGGGTAAAAAAATTACTGTTAGGCAATTGATAGAACTTCAAATAATTATGACGATATCCAGGCAATGATCATTATATAGGCATCACGTCCAAGATTAGTAGACCGACTCCTGCTTGCATCTACTACTATTACTCCACACATCGACCGCTATCCATCTTGCATCTAGTGTATTAAGTTCATGGAGAAACGTGGTAATGCAATAAGAACGATGACATGATGTAGACAAGATCTATTCATGTAGGAATAGACCCCATCTTCTTATCCTTAATAGCAACGATCAATAGGTGTC
This sequence comes from Triticum aestivum, assembly GCF_018294505.1. Classification (NCBI taxonomy): domain Eukaryota; kingdom Viridiplantae; phylum Streptophyta; class Magnoliopsida; order Poales; family Poaceae; genus Triticum; species Triticum aestivum. The sequence continues at coordinate 515,936,391 of NC_057805.1, forward strand.
TTGCTACCCCTTCTGTCACGGGGAAAGAACACCGCACGATCGAACCCATCACAAAGCACCTCTTCCCATGGCAAGAAAAATCAATCTAGTTGGCCTAACTAAACCAAAGATTCGAAGAAGAAACACGAGGATATAAGTAATCATGCATATAAGCGATCCAAGAAACTCAAATAACTTTCATGGATAAAAAGATCTGATCCTAAACACAAAGTACATCGGATCCCAATAAACACACCGCAAAAAGAGTTACATCAAATAGATCTTCAAGAGACCATTGTACTGAGAATCAAAAGAGAGAGAGGAAGCCATCTAGCCACTAACTACGGACCCGTAGGTCTACAATGAACTACTCACGCATCATCGGAGAGGCACCAATGAGGATGATGAACCCCTCTGTGATGGTGCCTAGATTGGATCTGGTGGTTCTAGAACTTTTGGCGGCTGGAATTGTGTTTCGTCGACTTCCCTAGGGTTTTTGAATTTTCGGGGTATTTATAGAGCAAAGAGGCGGTGCGGGAGGCGGCCGAGGTGGGCAGAACTCACCTGGGCGCGCCTGGGCCCCCAAGCGCGCCCTGGTGGGTTGTGCTCCTGTCGAAGCCGCCTCTGGTACTTCTTTGGCTCAACAGGTGTCTTCTGGTCCAGAAAAATTCTCCAATTTTTTTGCTGCGTTTGGACTCCGTTTGGTACTGATATTCTGCGAAGTAAAAAACAAGCAAAAACAGCAACTAGCACTGGGCACTATGTCAATATTTTAGTCCCAAAAATGATATAAAGTTGCTATAAAATGATTGTAAAACATCCAAGAATAATAATATAACAGCATGGAACAATAAAAAAATTATAGATATGTTGGAGACGTATCAGCATCCCCAAGCTTAATTCATACTCGTCCTCGAGTAGGTAAATGATAAAAATAGAATTTTTGATGTGGAATGCTGCCTAACATGTTCATCACATTCTGTTCTTTTGTAGCATGGACATATGGACTTTTATATGGTTCAAAGCAATAGTCTAGTTTTGACATGAAGATTTCAATACTCAAGCATATCAACAAGCAACCATGTCTTTCAAAATATCAACACTAAAGCAAGTTATCCCTAACCCATTATGCTCAATCATTGATCCATTCATGAAACACAATCGCATATTAGCTACATCCAATGCTCAAGTACGATCATAGTGCCCCTTAGTTGGTGCTTTATAAGAGAAGATGGAGACTCATTTTTTTCATAAAGTAAATAGAAAGGCCCTTCGTAAAGGGAAATAGAGATTTCTAGAGGTGCCAAAGCTCAAAGCAAAAAATAGAGATAAAAACATTTTGGGTGGCATACTACGGCAGTGGGTTGCGATGAGCAATCGGCTGCGGTGCGCGTGCCGGCGGGGGTGTGGTGAGACCCACAGGGGATGGTACGGGTGGCGACTTGGCGCATATCTGGTTGTTTCCTGCTGAAGAGCAGGTGGACGAGCAGCCAGCGGACATGGTTGCTGCGGCCAGAGCTTCTGATGCTAGGCAGAGTAAGTAGAGAAGAGGAGAAGCGAACGTTGGATATGTCAGTTTCATTACTTGCAGAGTAGCATAGCACCATATATAGTCATAGTCTAGGTTTGGATTCGAACCAGCTATAGGAGCACGTCTCTCTTTTTTCTAAAACTCGGCAATGTCTCTTTACTGGTACACTAGCTTGTTCTGTACGCCTTCCCAAGTCTTTGATTTTCTTTCCCTTTTTTGCAAGGAAGGAAGGAGGACAAAATTGAGAGTTCCTGGGACTCGAACCCAAGACCTCTCGGTTGAAAACCAAGGGTGCTAGTCACTTATGTGGCGAACATTCCCTGTGAGGAGGACGGTAGACGAACGCATTTTCCTCGCAGTTTTCTTCCTATATATAAAAAAGTATGCTACTTGGTGTCTGCTTAGTCAACAAACGATTGTGCCAACCTTGACCGTTGGATTGACATTCAATGTCTGTCGTGTTTCTTCAATCTCTTCTTCCTCGAGCCGCCAAAGCTAAACCAGCGCCGGCGGGACCGCCTGCTCCCGCCTCCCACGGCTGGCTGTGATCTTCCCCGGCTCCTGTTCGTTCCCGTCCGAGGCCTCACCATCGTCCTCCGCCTTGGTTCGCTCGCCGCGGCACCGCCCTCCGGTGTTGTCAACATGGTCAACAACCGAGAGGAATAAGGAGATGACTGTACATGGTGAGGATGACAGTAGGGACCCAGCAGTGCGCGCAGTAATTTTGTTTTTTCGAGACGGAGAAGGGTATCAACTGGGTTGTGCGGGACTCGTGGCCCGTCTAGCCCAGGCTTTTATTTCATATGTTTAGCACATGACCAGCCCAGTTTGTTTTTTTCCTTTCTGAAAAATGGCTAGCCAGCTATTTTGTTTTTTGCAGAATAACCAACATAGGCCTACTTGCTTTTCTACGCCCTGCTGGGCCGGAAATCTTTCAAGACGAGGAGGGATGCATTTTGCCCAGAAAATTGGCTATAAGTAATAAGAAATGGGCTATAAGTAATAATAAATGTGCTGTAAAATAAAAAAATACAGCAAACATGCAATTAGTTCCAAAATACTGTTTTCTTTCGGATTTTGATATTTTAAATTTCATTGTTTTTGTGTAGGTAAAATTTCACTGAATTTAAATTAAGGTATATTTAGATTTAAAATTAATTTGAATCTGGCTAGAAATTTCGGGCTGTATGCTGTTTGGGACAGATTTGGAGGCTGACTTGTGGATCTACTAGGTTGACGTGTACTTTGGCTTTATCAACTTAGTCCACAAACGATTCTAGCAGCAGTGACCGTTGGATGTTAATCCAACGGCCATGCTGCTTCTTCAATATCTGATCTTCTTGCTCCAGCCGCCCAAACCAGCTCCGGTGGGACTGCCTGCTCCCGCCTCCCGTGGTCGGCTGTGCTGCCGCATAGGCCGCACCGCCCCACCCTACTTCATTGCTGGCCAGGCCATTCCTCTACTCACCCACACCTCCTGTTATTTTCCGGCGACGGCAGCCGGACCAGTAAACCCTCGTACTCCCCACAGCGTGGGCAACCATTGCCGAGTCTTCCCCGGCTCCGTGTCGTTCCCTTCCTAGGCCTCGCCGTCGTCCACCGCCATGGTGCTCTCGGCGCGGCCTGGTCAACATGGTCAACGAACGACATCCATCGGCTATGGACTGTACGTGGAGAGGCTGACAGCTGGGTCCACGGCCACACACAAGGAAATGTCTCCTTATTACGCGCAAAATAATGATTCCTCCACCTGACAGCTGGGACCCACCGGAAGGGCCTCTGTATTTCGCGAAAAAACGTTCCCCCCGTTGACATGTCGGACCCACCAGCTATATCTTCGCACGCAAGGAAGTGCCTCCTTATTACGCACACAAAAATGAATACCCCCCTGTTAGCTGGGACCCACCATAGTGGGAGGATGACTTGTGGGCCAACTAAGTTGACGGGGACAGAGGGCTTTTCAACTTAGTCAATATGAGCGATTCTAGCTCCAGTGACCGTACAATGTCCATCCAACGGCCCTAGTGCTTCTTCAACCTCTGGTCTTCTTGCTCCAACCGCCCAAAGCAGCGCCGGTCGTGCCGCATGCTCCTGCCTCCCGTGGCCGGCTATGCTGCCACGGAGGCCTCACCGCCCCCTACTATTCCCACCACTGGCCAGGCCCTGCGGCGACGGCAGCCTCACACCGCAGCCGAACCAGTGAACCCTCGTACTCCTCTCCGCGCGGGCGTCCACTGCCGCGTCTTCCCTGGCTCCGCGCCATCCCCTTCCTAGGCCTCGCCGTCGTCCACCGCCGTGATGCTCTCGGCGTGGCCTGGTCAACGTGGTCAAGGAACGACTTCCATCGGATGTGGACTGTACGTGGAGAGGCTGACAGCTGGGTCCACGGCCGCAGCAAGGAAGTGCCTCCTTATTACGCGAAAAATAATGATTCCTCCACCTGATAGCTAGGACCCACCAGACGGGCCACTGTATTTCGCGAAAACAAACGTTTCCCCCTGACTGCTGGGACCCACCAGCTACATCTTCGCACGCAAGGAAGTGCATCCGGGCAAAAAAAAAAACAATTCGCCCCTCTGACTGCTGGGACCCACCAGCTACATCTTCGCACGCAAGGAAGTGCGTTCGGGCAAAAAAAACGATTCGCCCCCCTGACTGCTGGGACCCACCAGCTACATCTTCGCACACAAGGAAGTGCCTGACAGTCGGGACCCACCTGGTCGAAGCGTACGTAGCGTTGTCATTCTGGTCGCGAACGTGTACGTACATACTGGTGGATGTAGAGGCGCGCACGTGTCGTAGTAGAGGCGCGCACGTGTCGTAGTAGAGGCGCGCATGTTGCATGTACACGTACATACAACGGCCAGGGTGCAAGAAAGAAAATACGGCCACGTACGTACATACGGGCGGGGTCTCGAACGCCTACTCGCGCATACGTACGGCCAGGGCTCATGTACATGGCTGGGTCGGAACGGAGAAACATCGTCGTCGTCGTGTTCATGGGGAGGCAACGGAATGCGTCGTGTTCATGGGGAGGCAACGGAATGCGTCGTGTTCATGGGGAGGCAATGGAATGCGTCGTGTTCATCGGGAGGCAACGGAACGCGTGGGAGCCAACCGGCTGGGTCGGAACGGAATGCGTGGTCGTGTTCATCGGGAGGGCTTGGATGGAACAGGCGATGGAAACGAGGCTTGGCGTACCGCAGAACGGAGGAAACGGCCTTGTGTTCGACCGGCCACGTTCGAAACGGGATCCTGTTCATCGGGAGGGGTCTGGCGTACCGCAAAACGGAGGAAACGGACCTCCTACAGTTGAAACGGGGGTCCTGTTGATCGGGAGGGGTATGGCGTACCACAAAACGGAGGAAACGGACCTCCTACGGTCGAAACGGGGGTCCTGTTGATCAGGAGGGGTGTGGCGTACCGCAAAACGGACGAAACGGACTTGTGTTGGAGCGCTACGGTCGAAACGGGGGTCCTGTTCATCGGGAGAGGTGTGGCGTACCGCAAAACGGGAGTCCACGGGATACTGTTCATCTCCACCGTCGACCTCCTCCAGCCTCCACGAGCTACCGTCGACCTCCTCCAGCCTCCACGGGCTCCTGTTAATCCAGCCTCCACCGCGCGCTACTCCACCGGCTACTGTTCAACCACCCCTCCACGGGCACCCCTCCACTGTCTACTGTTCATCCAGCCCTCCACACCACGGGGTCCTGTTCATCCAGAGGCAACGCCACCACTCACTGTTCATCCACCCCCCCCGCCGCAACGCTCACTGTTCATCCTAGAGGCAGCATCGATCGGCTTCAGTTAGCAGCAGTAGCGAAGGAATCGCTCGATCGGGTTCAGTTAACAGCCATGGATCGATCGCTCGGGTTCAGTAACGCGTAGCCTGCAGTGCAATCGCTCGGGTTCAGTTAGAGCCAACGCCTCGCACACATGTGCGTACGTGTACGGGAGAAACGCGCATCGCTCGGCCCCCGACCTACCACCGTAACCGGGAACTCCCCGAAATTTTCCTCGTCCTCGCTTCTACCACAGTTTTTTCCGTCATGGACGGCCCAAAGAATGTCATGCAGCTGCGTCTCCGGCCCGCCCAGGACGAAAAGCCCATTTTCTGTCATGACTTTTTGTCATAGAAGTAGGAGCCCACCACATCTATTATGATACCAGGTTTTGTCACAATTATCGTCATAGAAGTGTCATATGTATGATAGAAAAAATTTCGTTCGGCCCAAAATGTCACGAATGTGTCTTTTTTTGTAGTGGCACCAGGGGGCCCACGAGGCAGGGGGCGCGCCCAGGGGGGCAGGCGTGCCTCCCACCCTCATGGACAGGGTGTGGGCCCCCTGGCCTTGATTCTTTCGCCAGTATTTTCTATATATTCCAAAATAAATCTTCGTTGATTTTCAGGTCATTCCGAGAACTTTTGTTTCTGCACAAAAATAACACCATGGCAATTCTGCTGAAAACAGCGTCAGTCCGGGTTAGTTCCATTCAAATCATGCAAGTTAGAGTCCAAAACAAGGGCAAAAGTGTTTGGAAAAGTAGATACGTTGGAGACGTATCAGGAGGCGGCGCTACAAGCAAGGAGTGAAGGTTTCAACTTGGAAAGGAAGGTGGAAACAGGGGAAATGTTGCTTTTGGTAAGGGGGAGGGGGTGGGGAGGTAGATATTTCCGCGGAAGCTGAAAATTTGGAATCGATTCAGCGAAAAAACTGGCGCGCAAAGTGTCATCAAACACAGTCTCTTATTCAGAGCGGGCTGTGGACTGTAGCCGTCGCACCTTCTCGCGTAAGCCGTATGCGTACTATACTCCGATGGTGCTCCAAGATATTTTGTGTTGCATCTCACACGGTTGGTTATAATAAACTGTGTGGGATCTACTTGATTTTTTGTCTTAATTTGAATTACATAATGGGGTCACAGCGGCAATGGACGGTGTTTGAATTGCTAGACCTTTTATCTGCAGTGAACATGTAACTATATGTGTGTCGTAAGGAATTGGAATTATTCAGGGTTCATTTGGACATTTTATACATTAAATTGGTTTTCCAGCCATTTCAGGTGCACAATTCAAAGTTAAACTACATGCACATGCTCCGGTGAACCAACATGGGTTGTAAAATCATATATGTGTCCATGGGTTTATGCTTATGTCCCATGCAAGACATGGGGATGAATTTCGAACACCACCGCACCGTGGCTCTCCGGCAAATGTTGACGTACTTGCTTTTGTAATTCTATTAAATCTAAAAGTCGTCCGAAATTCATGAAACTTGGCAGGCTATCATGGAGCGGCATCAACATGTCGTTCTAAATTTTTTGTCCCATTTGGGGCAGGTTTGGATATAATCTTCTCATAAACTAGAGCTTCTCACAACAAGTGTGATGGTTTCGGTAGGGAACGTTTCACCTTTCTGGACGAAACGATATCCGTTGCCTCTTCTCGATTTCAATTTTTTTCCTAGTGTCATAATAGAACAGCAGGAATGTTGTGTCAATTTTTGGGATTTTTGGGGTTTGCTTGGACATTTTTACACATTAACTGAGTTTTGTATGCATTCATGTGCATAATTCAAATTTGAACTACATGCACATGCTCTAATGCATATAAATTAGTTGAAAATTCAAATATGTGTCCTTGGCTGCATGCTTAGGTCCCATGCAAGAAAACGGAATAAATGTCAAACACCCTGCCACCGTCACTCGGCCGCAAACATTGAGATACATGGTTTTTAAATTCTAGTAAATCCAAAACTCGTCAGAAATTCATGAAACTTGGCATGCTATCATGGAGCGGCATCAACATGCCGTGGTAAAACATTTTGTCCCATTTGGGGAATGTTTGGGGATATGCTTCTCACAAACTAGAGCTTCTCACAACAAGCCTGATGGTTTTGGTAGGGAATGTTTCACCTTTCTGAACGAAAGGATATCCATTGCCTCTTCTCGATTTCAATTTTTTTCCTAGTGTCAACATAGAACAACAGGAGTGTTGTGTCAATTTTTTGGGATTTTTCGGGGTTCGCTTGGACATTTTTATACATTAACTGAGTTTTCTTTGCATTCATGTGCATAATTCAAATTTGAACTACATGCACATGCTCTAATGCATATAAATTGGTTGAAAATTCAAATATGTGTCCTTGGTTGCATGCTTAGGTCCCATGCAAGAAATGGGAATGAATGTCAAACACCCTGCCACCGTCACTCGACCGCAAACATCGAGATACCTGGTTTTTAAATTCTAGTAAATCCAAAACTCGTCAGATATTCATGAAACTTTGCGTGCTATCATGGAGCGGCATCAACATGTGTGGTAAATTTTTTGTCCCATTTGGGGCAGGTTTGGGGATATGCTTCTCACAAACCAGAGCTTCTCACAACAAGCCTGATGGTTTCAGTAGGGAACGTCCTACCTTTGGGGACGAAACGATATCCATTGCCTCTTCTCGATATCAATTTTTTTCCTAGTGTCAACATAGAACAACAGGAGTGTTGTGTCAATTTTTGGGATTTTTCGGGGTTCGTTTGGACATTTTTATGCATTAACTGATTTTTCAATTCATTCATGTGTATAATTCAAATTTGAACTGCATGCACATGCTCTAATGCATATAAATTGGTTGAAAATTCAAATCTGTGTCCTTGGTTGCATGCTTAGGTCCCATGGAAGAAATGGGAATGAATGTCAAACACCCTTCCACCGTCACTCGGCCGCAAACATTGAGATACCTGGTTTTTAAATTCTAGTAAACCCAAAACTCGTCTGAAATTCATGACACTTGGCATGCTATCATGGTGCGGCATGCACATGCCGTGGTAAACTTTTTGTCCAATTTGGGGCAGGTTTGGGTATATGCTTCTCACAAACCAGAACTTCTCACAACAAGCATGATGGTTTCGGTAGGGAACGTCCCACCTTTGGGGACGAAATGATATCCATTATTGCTTTCAATTTTTTTTCTTATGTCAACATAGAACAACAAGAGTGTTGTGTCAATTTTTGTGATTTTTCGGGGTTTGTTTGGACATTTTATGCATTAACTGAGTTTTCAATGCATTTATGTGCATAATTCAAATTTGAACTACATGCACATGCTCCAGTGCATATAAATTGGTTGAAAAATCAAATCTTTGTCCTTGGGTGCATGCTTAGGTCCAATGCAAGAAATGGGAATGAATTTGAAACACCAGGGCACCGTTGATTGCCGGCAAAACATTGAGATACTTTGTTTTTAAATTCTAGTAAATCCAAAACTCGTCTGAAATTCATGAAACTTGGCATGCTATCATGGAATGCCACCCGACATGCTGTGGTATTTTTCGTGTCCATTTTGGGAGAAGGCGCACTCAATAACAGCCAACAAAGGAACTTTGAAAAAATAGCTGCCGCTTTAATATCTCAAATGTTTGTATAATTCAAACCGTGTGCGTTCTATTAACCATTCACGTGACGCCACGTGTCTTGGTTTTAATGGCCATAGTTTTTAATGGCTCTTGATCGCAAACGTTTTAGATAGAACACCCGTATGCAAAGTGAGAGCAGGATTTGTGCATCTCTTGAACGCAAACCGTTCTTTTGGATGACCCATGTGCAACCACTTACAAACAATTTGGTAAGATTTGCATCTGTTATATTGGGTATGTTGCCATTTGTCAAACTGGAAAGATTGACATTTGTTGATCTAGTAACATGCCATTTGTCAACCTTGTAACACTGCGATTTGTCAAAATATGAAGCTAAAAATCACTAGTAGTATCTAATTTTTGCAACTAAAATTTAGTAATTAAGCATAGATGGAGGTGAGGAGGCGTGTTCAGCCGGGCGTGCAGCGGGCGGTGCAGTACTATTCGATTTGACAGCGAGCGGCGCAGTTCTCGATACGGCTTTAATGCAAATGAGGGAGAGGGTAGCAGTTCCTGAAATGTTGAACGACCAATGATGCATTGATGTCTACCACACAACCTTATTCTTGTAGACGTTGTTGGGCCTCCAAGTGCAGAGGTTTGTAGGACAGTAGCAAATTTCCCTCAAGTGGATGACCTAAGGTTATCAATCCGTGGGAGGCGTAGGATGAAGATGGTCTCTCTCAAACAACCCTGCAACCAAATAGCAAAGAGTCTCTTGTGTCCCCAACACACCCAATACAATGGTAAATTGTATAGGTGCACTAGTTCGGCGAAGAGATGGTGATACAAGTGCAATATGGATGGTAGATATAGGTTTTTGTAATCTGAAAATATAAAAACAGCAAGGTAACTAATGATAAAAGTGACCACAAACGGTATTGCAATGCTTCGAAACAAGGCCTAGCGTTCATACATTCACTAGTGCAAGTTCTCTCAACAAGGATAACATAATTGGATCATATAACTATCCCTCAACATGCAACAAAGAGTCACTCCAAAGTCACTAATAGTGGAGAACAAATGAAGTGATTATTGTAGGGTACGAAACCACCTCAAAGTTATCCTTTGTGATCGATCTATTCAAGAGTCCGTAGTAAAATAACACGAAGCTATTCTTCCCATTCGATCTATCCTAGAGTTCTTACTAGAATAAAACCTTAAGACACACATCAACCAAAACCCTAATGTCACCTAGATACTCCATTGTCACCACAAGTATCTGTGGGCATGATTATACGATATGCATCACACAATCTCAGATTCATCTATTCAAACCAACACAAAGTACTTCAAAGAGTGCCCCAAAGTTTCTACCAGAGAGTCAGGACAAAATCATGTGCCAACCCCTATGCATAAGTTCACAAGGTCACTGAACCCGCAAGTTCATCACCAAAACATACATCTAGTAGATCACGTGAATATCCCATTGTCACCACAAATAAGCACATGCAAGAAATACATCAAGTGCTCTCAAATCCTTAAAGACTCAATCCGATAAGATAACTTCAAAGGGAAAACTCAATCCATTACAAGAGAGTAGAGGGGGAGAAACATCATAAGATCCAGCTATAATAGCAAAGCTTCAGATACATCAAGATCGTGCCGAATCAAGAACACGAGAGAGAGAGAGAGATCAAACACATAGCTACTGGTACATACCCTCGGCCCCGAGGGTGAACTACTCCCTACTCGTCATGGAGAGCGCCGGGATGATGAAGATGGCCACAGGTGAAGGATCCCCCCTCCGGCAGGGTGCCGGAACAGGGTCCCGATTGGTTTTTGGTGGCTACAGAGGCTTGCGGCGGCGGAACACCCGATCTAGGTTTCTTTTCGGGGGTTTCTGTATTTATAGGAATTTTTGGCGTCGGTCTCACGTCTGGGGGGGTCTCCGAGTCATCCACGAGGCAGGGGGCGCGCCTAGGGGGTAGGGCGCGCCCTCCACCCTCGTGGATGGCTCGGGACTGTTCTGGCCCAACTCTTTTACTCCCGGGGCTTCTTTTGGTCCATAAAAAATCATCAAAAATTGGCACGTCAATTGGACTCCATTTGGTATTCCTTTTATGTAAAACTCAAAAACAAGGAAAACACAGAAACTGGCACTGGGCTCTAGGTTAATAGGTTAGTCCCAAAAATCATATAAAATAGCATATAAATGCATATAAAACATCCAAGATGGATAATATAATAGCATGGAACAATAAAAAATTATAGATATGTTGGAGACGTATCAAGCATCCCCAAGCTGTGCTCGTCCTCGAGTAGGTAAATGATAAAAACAGAATTTTTGATGTGGAATGCTACCTAGCATATTTATCAATGTAATCTTCTTTATTGTGGCATGAATGTTCAGATCCATAAGATTCAAAACAAAAGTTTAATATTTACATGAAAACAATAATACTTCAAGCATACTAACAAAGCAATCACGTCTTCTCAAAATAACATGGCCAAAGAAAGCTTATCCCTACAAAACCATATAGTTTGGCTATGCTCCATCTTCGTCACACAAAATATTCAAATCATGCACAACCCCGATGACAAGCCAAGCAATTGTTTCATACTTTAGTATTCTCAAACTTTTTCAATCTTCACTCAATACATGAGCGTGAGCCATGGACATAGCACTATAGGTGGAATAGAGTGGTGGTTGTGGAGAAGACAAAAAGGACAAGATAGTCTCACATCAACTAGGCGTATTAACGGGCTATGGAGATGCCCATCAATAGATATCAATTGGAGTGAGTAGGGATTGCCATGCAACGGATGCACTAGAGCTATAAATGTATGAAAGCTCAACAAAAAGAAACTAAGTGGGTGCGCATCCAACTTGCTTGCTCAGAAAGACCTAGGGCATTTTGAGGAAGCCCGTCGTTGGAATATACAAGCCAAGTTCTATAATGAAAATTCCCACTAGTATATGAAAGTGACAAAATAAGAGACTCTCTATCATGAAGATCATGGTGCTACTTTGAAGCACAAGTGTGGAAAAAGGATAGTAACATTGTCCCTTCTCTCTTTTTCTCTCTCTTTTTTTGTTTGGCTTCTTTGGCCTCTTTTTTTCATGGCTTCTTTGGCATTTTTTTATTTCCTCACATGGGACAATGCTCTAATAATGATGATCATCAAACTTATATTTACTTACAACTCAAGAATTACAACTCGATACTTAGAACAAAATATGACTCTATATGAATGCCTCCGGCGGTGTACCAGGATGTGCAATGAATCAAGAGTGACATGTATGAAAGAATTATGAACGGTGGCTTTGCCACAAATACGATGTCAACTACATGCTCATGCAAAGTAATATGACAATGATGGAGCGTGTCATAATAAACGGAACGGTGGAAGTTGCTTGGCAATATATCTCGGAATGGCTATAGAAATGCCATAATAGGTAGGTATGGTGGCTGTTTTGAGGAAGGTAAATGGTGGGTTTATGGTACCGGCGAAAGTTGCGTGGTACAAGAGAGGCTAGCAATGGTGGAAGCGTGAGAGTGCGTATAATACATGGACTCAACATTAGTCATAAAGAACTCACATACTTATTGCAAAAATCTATTAGTCATCGAAACAAAGTACTACGCGCATGCTCCTAGGGGGATAGATTGGTAGGAAAAGAACACCGCTCGTCCCCGACCGCCACTCATAAGGAAGACAATCAATAAATACCTCATGCCCCAAATTTGTTACACAACTGTCACCATACGTGCATGCTACGGGACTCACAAACCTTAACACAAGTATTTCTCAAATTCACAATTACACCACTAGCATGACTCTAATATCACCATTCACATGTATCAAAACAATCATAAAGAATCAAACTTCTCATAGTATTCAATGCACTTTATATGAAAGTTTTTATTATATCCCTCTTGGATGCCCATCATATTAGGACTAAATTCATAACCCAAGCAAATTACCATGCTATTTCAGACTCTCAAAATAATATAAGTGAAGCATGAGAGTTCATCAATTTCTTCAACATAAAACTACCATCGTGCTCTAAAAAGATATAAGTGAAGCACTAGACAAAATAACAAACTACTCCAATACCCACCCAGGTTCAAGGCATGGTACTTGCAATTTGGGTTTGTTGCACCAATTATACTGTAGGGGGTTCCCTTACAGTCTTTCTATCAAAAAAACAAACTACTCCAAAAGATATAAGTGAAAATCAATGAGTAGTCGAATAATTATGTAAATATGTGAAGACTCTCTAACATTTAAGAATTTAAGATCTTGGGATATTATTCAAACAGCAAGAAAAATAAAATAAAATAAAATGACGCTCCAAGCAAAACACATATCATGTGCTGAATAAAAATATAGCTCCAAGTAAAGTTACCGATGAACGAAGACGAAAGAGGGGATGCCATCCCGGGCATCCCCTAGCTTAGGCTCTTGGTTGTCCTTGAATATTACCTTGGGGTGCCTTGGGCATCCCCAAGCTTAGGCTCTTGCCACTCCTTATTCCATAGACCATCGAATCTTTACCCAAAACTTGAAAACTTCACAACACAAAACTCAACAGAAAACTCGTATGCTCTGTTAGTATAAGAAAATAAATCACCACTTTTCGTACTGTTGTGAACTCATTATAAATTCATATTGGTGTAATATGTACTGTATTCCAAATTCTCTATGGTTCATACCCTCCCATACTACTCATAGATTCATCAAAATAAGCAAACAACACACAGAAAACAGAATCTGTCAAAAACAGAACAGTCCGTAGTAATATGTAACTATCGAATACTTCTGTAACTCCAAAAATTCTGAAATAAATTGGTGGACGTGATTAATTTGTCTATTAATCATCTGAAAAAATAAGCAACCTAAATTCACTCTCCAGTAAAAACTGGCAGCTAATCTCGTGAGCGCAAAGTTTCTATTTTTTACAGCAAGATCACATTAACTTTCACCCAAGTCTTCTCAAAGGTTCTACTTGGCACTTTATTGAAACAAAAGCTATAAAACATGATTACTACAGTATATTAATCATGTGGACACACAAAAACAGTAGGGGTAAATATTGGGTTGTCTCCCAACAAGCGCTTTTCTTTAATGCCTTTTAGCTAGGCATGATGATTTCAATGATGCTCACATAAAAGATAAGAATTGAAACATAATGGGAGCATCATGAAGAATATGACTAGCACATTTAAGTCTAACCCACTTCCTATTCATAGGGATTTTATGAGCAAACAACTTATGGGAACAATAATCAACTAGCATAGGAAGGCAAAACAAGCACAACTTCAATATTTTCAACACATAGAGAGGAAACTTGATATTATTGCAATTCCTACAAGCATATATTCCTCCCTCATAATAATTTTCAGTAGCATCATGAATGAATTCAACAATATAACTATCACATAAACCTTTCTTTTCATGATACATAAGCATAGAATTTTTACTACTCTCAACATAAGCAAATTTCTTCTCATGAATACTACTGGGAGCAAACTCAACAAAATAACTATCATGTGAAGCATAATCCAATTGAAAATTAAAATCATGATGACAAGTTTCATGGTTATCTTTATTCTTTATAGCATATGTGTCATCACAATAATCATCCAAAATAGGAGTCATGCTTTCATCATAATAAATTTGCTCATCAAAACTTAGGGGACTAAACATATCATCTTCATCAAACATAGCATCCCCAAGCTTGTGGATTTGCATATCATTAGCATCATGGGTATTCAAAGAATTCATACTAACAACATTGCAATCACGCTCATCATTCACATATTTTATGCCAAGCATTCTATGTAATTCTTCTTCTAGTACTTGAGCACAATTTTCCTTCCCATCATTTTCACGAAAGACATTAAAAAGATGAAGCATATGAGGCACCCTCAATTCCATTTTTTTGTAGTTTTCTTTTATAAACTAAACTAGTGATAAAACAAGAAACTAAAAGATTCGATTGCAAGATCTAAAGATATACCTTCAAGCACTCACCTCCCCGGCAACGGCGCGAGAAAATTGCTTAGTTGACGGGGTGTTAGTGCCGCTTACCTAGCCTCCCCGGCAACGGCGCCAAAAAAGTGCTTGATTTCTACCACACAACCTTCTTCTTGTAGACGTTTTTGGGCCTCCAAGTGCAGAGGTTTCTAGGACAGTAGCAAATTTCCCTCAAGTGGATGACCTAAGGTTTATCAATCCATGGGAGGCGTAGGATGAAGATGGTCTCTCTCAAACAAACCTGCAACCAAATAGCAAAGAGTCTCTTGTGTCCCCAACACACCCAATACAATGGTAAATTGTATAGGTGCACTAGTTCGGCGAAGAGATGGTGATACAAGTGCAATATGGATGGTAGATATAGGTTTTTGTAATCTGAAAATATAAAAACAGCAAGGTAACTAATGATAAAAGTGACCACAAACGGTATTGCAATGCTTCGAAACAAGGCCTAGCGTTCATACATTCACTAGTGCAAGTTCTCTCAACAAGGATGACATAATTGGATCATATAACTATCCCTCAACATGCAACAAAGAGTCACTCCAAAGTCACTAATAGCGGAGAACAAATGAAGTGATTATTGTAGGGTACGAAACCACCTCAAAGTTATCCTTTGTGATCGATCTATTCAAGAGTCCGTAGTAAAATAACACGAAGCTATTCTTCCCATTCGATCTATCCTAGAGTTCTTACTAGAATAACACCTTAAGACACACATCAACCAAAACCCTAATGTCACCTAGATACTCCATTGTCACCACAAGTATCTGTGGGCATGATTATACGATATGCATCACACAATCTCAGATTCATCTATTCAAACCAACACAAAGTACTTCAAAGAGTGCCCCAAAGTTTCTACCAGAGAGTCAGGACAAAATCATGTGCCAACCCCTATGCATAAGTTCACAAGGTCACCGAACCCGCAAGTTGATCACCAAAACATACATCTAGTAGATCACGTGAATATCCCATTGTCACCACAGATAAGCACATGCAAGACATACATCAAGTGCTCTCACATCCTTAAAGACTCAATTCGATAAGATAACTTCAAAGGGAAAACTCAATCCATTACAAGAGAGTAGAGGGGGAGAAAAATCATAAGATCCAACTATAATAGCAAAGCTCGCGATACATCAAGATCGTGCCGAATCAAGAACACGAGAGAGAGAGAGAGAGAGAGAGAGAGAGAGAGAGATCAAACACATAGCTACTGGTACATACCCTCAGCCCCAAGGGTGAACTACTCCCTCCTCGTCATGGAGAGCACCGGGATGATGAAGATGGCCACCAGTGAAGGATCCCCCCTCCGGCAGGGTGCCGGAACAGGGTCCCGATTGGTTTTTGGTGGCTATAGAGGCTTGCGACGGCGGAACTCCCGATCTAGGTTTCTTTTCGGGGCTTTCTGTATTTATAGGAATTTTTGGCGTCGGTCTCACGTCAGGGGGTCTCCGAGTCATCCACGAGCTAGGGGGGCGCGCCCTCCACCCTCGTGGATGGCTCGGGACTCTTCTGGCCCAACTCTTGTACTCCGAGGGCTTCTTTTGGTCCATAAAAATCATCAAAAATTGGCACGTCAATTGGACTCCATTTGGAATTCCTTTTCTGTAAAACTCAAAAACAAGGAAAAAACAGAAACTGGCACTGGGCTCTAGGTTAATATGTTAGCCCAAAAATCATATAAAATAGCTTATAAATGCATATAAAACATCCAAGATGGATAATATAATAGCATGGAACAATAAAAAATTATAGATACGTTGGAGACGTATCAAGCATCCTCCTTCAATTAGCATCGTGTGAATGCATGAGGGAAGTAATGGGAGGATGACTGGGAAAAGAGGCAGCACGATGTGAATGCAACACAGTTTGCACTCATATAATGGCGCCCCTCCATTCAAATGCATCTACCACATCGTACGCACCTAAGCATTTGCCTAAGCACCTACACTAATAAGCGCAAAATTGCTCACTCCGGACCCATGGCGGCGATGCGCACGAGCGGCCAGCGGCTGTGCCAGATGATCCACGACGCCGGCCTGCGGCATGGCACCGAGGATTGTCTCCAGACGGTGTTGGCGACCGCTAGTGGATGGCCGCCGTCGATGCCAGTTACGACTCTCAGTTGGACCAGATGATCGTTGCCACCACCCACAAGTTCACCGTCGTCAAGAAGTTCGCGAACGACATCGCCGTACTCCTCTAGCCGGCGCGCCCGGGCTCCTCATTGCCTGCCACCATAATCGGCCTCCATGGTTGGAACCTCTTTCAAGCACTGGTGGCCCTGCGACTGCCCGCCGACGCCATGAAGAATGTCCACCTGGAGGTCGCGCTCGCCGCGAGGCGCCTCGCCCTGCAAGAATTCGACGACCTAGACATCCACGTGTACGAGCAAATCATGTACATAGGTATCCACAAGGCCAGTGAGGACGCTACGACGTTGGACTTCTTCAACCGGCTAGAAGCCTTGGATGCCTTTGCTGAGAAGCACCTTGACCTCGCTGAGGGAGTCCTGGATTAGGGGGTCCTCGGACAGCCGGACTATATACTCTGGCCGGACTATTGGACTATGAAGATACAAGATTGAAGACTCCGTCCCGTGTCCGGGTGGGACTCTCCTTTGCGTGGAAGGCAAGCTTGGCAATTCGGATATGTAGATCTCCTCCCTTGTAACCAACTCTGTGTAACCCTAGCCCCCTCCGGTGTCTATATAAACCGGAGGGTTTTAGCCCGTAGGACAACAACAATCATAATCATAGGCTAGCTTCTAGGGTTTAGCCTCTTCGATCTCGTGGTAGATCAACTCTTATAATACTCATATGATCAAGATCAATCAAGCAGGAAGTACGGTATTACCTCCAACGAGCGGGCCCGAACCTGGGTAAACATTGTGTCCCCCGCCTCCTGTTACCATCCGCCTTAGACGCACAGTTCGGGACCCCCTACCCGAGATCCGCCGGTTTTGACACCGACATTGGTGCTTTCATTGAGAGTTCCACTGTGCCGTCACGATAAAGGCTTGATGGCTCCTTCGATCATCGGCAACGATGCGATCCAGGGTGAGGTTTTCTTCCCCGGACAGATCTTTGTATTCGGCGGCTTCGTACTGCGGGCCAACTCGCTTGGCCATCTGGAGCAGATCGAGAGCTACGCCCCTGGCCATCAGGTCAGGTTTGGAAGCTTGAACTATACCGCCGACATCCGCGGAGACTTGATCTTCGACGGATTCGAACCCATGTCAGGTGCGCCGCACTGTCACGATGAGCATGATTTAGCTCTGCCGTCGGACAGTGTTCGGGAGATCACACCTGTAGCTACTCCGGCCCTCAATCCGAAGCCGATCGCGCCGTTCGAGGACGGGTGGAGGGACCCCGCCATGAAGGCCGCACACTCAGCGGCGATAGAGCCGAATGCTGACTTCACCTCCTATAAGACCTGTGTTGCCGGACACTTGGATTCGTCCCCGGCCACGGGCTCCGAACCGCCTGCGTCCGTGCCTATCGAATCTGATTGGGCACCGATCATGGAGTTTTCCTCCGCGGATATCTTTCAGCACTCGCCCCTAGGCGACGTGCTAAATTCATTACGGTCTCTCTCCTTGTCAGGAGACCATGGGCCGAACTATGTCCGGCTCGAGTGGGAAGCGGACGACGAAGAAATTTGTTCCCCACCCACCACCCACTTAACCGACATGCTCGATTTCCGCTCCGAAGACATCGACGGTATGGACGACGATGCTGGAGACGAACAGGAACCACCGCCCACAGGGCGCTGGACTGCCACCTCATCATATGATATATACATGGTGGACACCCCCAAAGAAAGCGATGGCAATAAGGCAACGGAGGATAATCCCCCCAAGAAGCAATCTAAGCACTGGCACCATCGGCGCCGCTCTAAGCCCCGCCATCGCAAAAGCAGAGATACCGGCACAAGAGACAATAACGCTGCAGATAGTGCCGAAGACGAAGACAATCCCCTCCAGCCAGGCTTCGAGTGGGAAGATGGGCAAGCTAGCCCTAAGGAACAAGCAGCAGACGGAGAATCAGAGGATGACAATTACATGCCTCCCTCCGAAGATGAGGTGAGCCTCGGCGACTAAGAATTTATCGTACCTGAGGATCCCGTCGAACAGGAGCGCTTCAAGCGCCGGCTTATTGCCACAGCAAAAAGCCTGAAGAAAAAGCAACAACAGCTTCAAGCTGACCAAGATCTGCTAGCGGATAGATGGACTGAGGTCCTGGCGGCCGAGGAATACGAACTCGAGTGCCCAAACAAAAGTTACCCAAAGTGCAGGTTGCTACCCCAACTCAAGGAGGAAGCATTAAAACCTACGCCTCCAGCGTATGATATGGCGGACCGGCCACCTCGTGGCCGAGACAGAGTGGCATATCAGCCCGAAGTCCAGCCCGCACCCCGTCGCCCGTCAAACAAAAACACCAAGGCCCGGGGCAGCACGTAGGACCTACGAGACGTATTGGAAAACAAAGCAGAACATACAAGATCGATCTACGGATCACGGGGGCGCGCCCCAACACGTGACGACGATCGTCACGCCGGATATACTAAAAGCAAATCCGGCCGGGCCGAATACAGCAGACAAGACTCATATGAACTACATCGTGACATAGCCCAGCACAGAGGCGCCGCACACCCCCTATTCTTCACTGACAAAGTAATGGATCACGAATTCCTAGAAGGTTTTAAACCCGTGAACATTGAATCATATGATGGTACAACAGACCCCGTGGTATGGATTGAAGATTTCCTCCTCCGCATCCACATGGCCCGCGGTGACGACCTACATGCCATCAAGTACCTCCCACTAAAACTCAAAGGGTCGGCTCGGCAATAACTGAATAGCCTGCCGGCAAACTCCATTGGCAGTTGGGAGAATTTGGAAGACGCATTCCTGGACAACTTCCAGGGCACTTATGTGCGACCACCGGATGCCGATGACTTGAGTCACATAACCCAACAGCCGGGGGAGTCAGCCAGGAAATTCTAGACTCGGTTCCTAACTAAAAAGAACCAAATTGTCGACTGTCCAGATGCCGAGGCCTTAGCGGCATTTAAGCATAACATCCGCGACGAGTGGCTCGCCCGTCACCTCGGCCAAGAAAAGTCGAAGTCCATGGCAGCCCTCACGACACTCATGACCCGCTTTTGTGTGGGCGAGGATAGCTGGCTGGCTCGCAGCAACAATACATCAAGAAACTCTGGCAATTCAGATGCCAAAGACAGCAATGGCAAACCACGTCGCAACAGACACAAGCGCCGCAATAACGGCGACAACGCCGAAGACACGGCAGTCAATGCCGGATTCAGTGGCTCTAAATCCGGTCAGCGGAAAAAGCCGTTCAAAAGAAGCAATCCGGGCCCGTCCAGTTTGGACCGCATACTCAATCGCTCGTGTCAAATTCACGGCACCCCCGATAAGCCAACCAACCACACCAACAGAGAATGCTGGGTGTTCAAACAGGCCGGTAAGTTGAATGCTGAAAACAAGGAAAAAGGGGCTGCATAGCGATAACGAGGAGGAGCCCCGGCCGCCAAACACAGGAGGACAAACGAAATTTCCTTCCCAGGTGAAAACGGTGAACATGATATACGCAACCCATATTCCCAAGCGGGAACGGAAGCGTGCTCTCAGGGACGTCTATGCGATGGAGCCAGTCGCCCCAAAATTCAACCCATGGTCTCCTTGTCCGATCACATTCGATCGCAGGGACCACCCCACCAGTATCCGTCATGGCGGTTCTGCTGCATTGGTCCTTGACCCCATCATTGACGGATTTCACCTCACTCGAGTCCTTATGGATGCTGGCAGCAGCTTGAACCTGCTCTATCAGGATACAATGCGCAAAATGGGTATAGACCCCTCGAGGATCAAACCCACAAAAACCACCTTTAAAGGTGTCATACCAGGTGTAGAGGCCTGCTGCATGGGCTCAATCACACTGGAAGTGGTCTTCGGATCTCCGGATAACTTCCGAAGCGAAGAGTTAATCTTCGATATCGTCCCCTTCTGCAGTGGCTATCATGCACTGCTCGGACGAACCGCATTCGCCAGATTCAACGCGGTACCGCAATATGCATACCTCATGCTCAAAATGCTAGGACCTCACGGGGTTATAACAGTTAATGGAAACACAGAACGCTCGCTCCGTACGGAGGAGCACACCGCTGCCCTTGCAGCAGAAGTGCAAAGCAGCCTTCTGAGGCAAACCGCCAACACTACAAAAAAATACACTTCCGTGATGATACGTGTTTGTCACAGTAGGTCGCGTTTTCTGTCATGCATGTACATCCATGACGATTTTATGACAGAATCAAGATAGTCATACATGTGTTGTCGTAGAAGTGTTCCATGACATTACCAAAACTATCATCACGGAAGTGTCCACTTCCATGACGATAAATCGCGCGTCACAGAAGTGCTTTCGTCAAGGGTGATCGACATGTGGCATCCACCATAACGGAACCCCGTTAAGCTATCGGGTCCGGTTTTGGATCCGATAACTCGTTAACAGCCCCGACCAATGGGGATTTTCCACGTGTAAAATCTTCATTGGCTGGAGGAAACACGTGTCGGCTCACCGTTGGGACAGATGTCATCCACTCATTGGATCGAAGGCGCCTATGATACGGCGACACGTGGCACGGCCCAACAAAGGCCCATTCCTGTGAAAAGGCCGGCCCGTTTGACTTGGTCAAAAGGTGGCGGGCCGGCCCACGGAAAGCCTGTCAACGGCCTGTTCGCATATAGCCCATTTATAGCCCGCTAACCCAGTGCCCGTTACGACCTCTCCGAATTAGGCCCAGTAGCGTCATCTGGGCCGTCCAATATGATTCCAGCCCATTTTAACTTCCAGCCCATGTGTGGCCCATGACTTCTTTTGGCCCATATGAGGCCCTTTGTAACTCTTGGCCCATTAACAGCCCGTGGTGAAACTGGCCCGTAATGAACAATGTATCACTTTATACTCATTAACGGCCCGTTATTCCATTGGGCTGTTTCCAGCCCAAGTTATCTTTCGGCCTTCTCAGGGCCCATTGATTCTTGGGCTCATTTGCAGCATTCGGTTACATACGGCCCGTTACTGTCATTTTCTGCTTGTGGGCCAAATTCAGCCCGTCGTTACAGTCGGCCTGTTTGCGGACCGTTAATACGTTGGGCCGTTTTCATGTCAAAAAAACCCGTTGGGCTGTTTTCATAGAGTTATCAAATACGGCCTATTAACGGCCCGTTATGGTCACGAATAGTACGTCCCATGATTGGCGAAATGATGATACGCCCCGTAGAAGGCCCATGGATCCTACAGCCCGTATGAGGCCCATGGATAGTACGGCCCGTAGAAGGCCCATGGATCGTTCGGCCCGTAGAAGGCCCATGGACCCTACGGCCCGTAGAAGGCCCATGAATCCTAAGGCCCGTATAGAAGGCCAATGGATCCTACGGCCCGTATAGAAGGCCAATGGATCCTACGTCCGGAAGAAGGCCCATGGATCATACGGCCTGCAGGAGGCCCATGGTTACAACAGTCCGTGTGTTGCCATGATTATTTTGGCCTAGTTACCAAAAATAGGCTATTGTGGCCACTAGAAAAACACAGAAAAAGAACTGTAGTGACTACAAGCAAACAACTAAACAAGACAATAAGGAAATAAATAAGCAAATAATTAACGCTAGCCTGTTACCGCTATTACACATATTACATCCACTGGGCATCAAAGTTCGCCACCAGTGCAAATATAGGGAACAAAGTAGCACATTACATACACTGGATGTCAAAATTGGCCACCAGTGCAAATAAACGTGGCAGCAAAACAAGAGCATAACTGAAACAACTTCAGAAGAGCTCAATAAACGTTATCCTGGGTATCCACCATGCTGGCAATAAGCTTAGCAAGCTTATTAGCTTTGTCCTGTTTGGCGCTAAAATTCTCCAACGCTTGCTGTTGCACCAGAAAGTATGCATCTGAATGCTCCAGGGACTTCCGCAGTCCTTCTGCTTCTTGTCGCAGCACAGCTGATCGATGTCTTTCAGCTTGTAGTTGAGACTCAAGAAACTGAACTGATTCAGACA
This sequence comes from Triticum aestivum, assembly GCF_018294505.1. Taxonomy (NCBI): domain Eukaryota; kingdom Viridiplantae; phylum Streptophyta; class Magnoliopsida; order Poales; family Poaceae; genus Triticum; species Triticum aestivum. Next base: position 515,959,395 of record NC_057805.1, read on the forward strand.
GTGAGTTTGAATAGCTTGTGCAAGCGCTAGTGGCCAGTAACTCGAACACTAAACCAAGACAGGACTTTGGGGTTGTCTCGCTGTCTTCAAGATAGTCTTCCTTAGCTGTTTTATCAGCTTTGTTGGAGACCAACAAGGATGTGTCACTATCCTGAACCTTATCTGCATTACTTCCTTTACCATTGCTTAATAAGGCACTCTTCCCCAATATTCTGTCAGCATTCTAAAAGAAGAAACAAGCCGACACATAACAAGTTTAGCACGTACTAGTATATGAAACTCATTTCGGTGAACCAGTTCATTAGTAAGGTGGACAGGATTAAACTACCAAGTCTTCTATTGCCAAGTACTAGTACATAATAAAAGCATCAAACAAAAATATATCTATGTCCTATGGTCACTGCATTGTCTTGCCAAATCAAAATAGAGACACGGTTCAAATCATATCAGTTCAAGACAAAGCAGCAGTGAAAGAATACAAAGCGTGGGAAACTACACGGCACAACAAGATTTCAGATGGGTACCACGGGTCTACATGTAAAACAACACTATTGGCTCTGTTGTGATGCTAGTAATGTGCATGATATGAAAGTCAACTGTATACACAATTGAAATTGAAATCAACAGAGCTATTGATAAGAGCAAACCTGTTAAAGAAACATGCGTGAACATACCTGCTGTGCCATTGGAGTTTCGATTGGATCCTTCAATTTAAAAATAAGTTTGTATGAGTAAATAAAGTGATACAAGAGCAAGTTAAAAAAGGCGCGCCTAAGCGAGCGCTTAAGCGCGCCTAGGCTCTAGGCGTTGGCAAAACGCATTGCGCATAACTACGCTTAATCTGTGCATAACTGCGCATAAGCATGCGCTTTGGTCAGTAAAGCGCAAGGCGGTCGCAAAACGCACAATTAACGCCTAGCGCTTTTTTGAACTATGATAGCAATGGAATCTTAAATTAGAACAGTTGTTCTTCAGGTTTAGGCACTTGTTCTACATGAACAGAGTACAGTAAGACGCAAGAATATAATACTTAAAAATAGAAAATGAGCTCATAGACCTTACCACATTCTTGGCTCGGGACCAGTACAGAACAAGGCGTTCCCAGTCATCATCTAGTAAATGTGTTTTAGGATAACGTAAGGGAATTTGATGAGTTTCTTTGCCGGTGAAGTACGTTTTCTTCAGGTAATTCCGATACTTCCACCAAGCAATCTTGAAGATAGCAGAGGTATTAGCACAGGTTACCTCATTGTGAGTTTCCAAATCGGTCCTTCTCTATAGAGAAAAATGGGAAAATTTGCTATATTATAACCATCATGGAGGTAGGATGTATGGGACGAAGCAAAGTAATTGCCATGAATAACATTACTTATACAGAACTCCTGGACAAACACCTGCAACTGGCATTTTCCTTCATCTTCAGTATAATATTTCCAAGATGGGAAGATACGCACATACGATTTAACAACATCAAATTCGATAGATGCTAAACTATGACTACCTGGTTGTGCTTCCTCCACAGGAATAGGCGTACTAACTGGTGGAGTTGGGGTTCGCCGTGATAGTACTGGCCCTTTGGGCACTGGAGCTGCCGTACTAACTGCTCTTGTTTGGGAGCTCTGTGGTGGAGATGGTGTTGTGTCAACAGGAACTGGGTTACTATCGGCTGGGGTTGGGGTTAGATTGGGTGAAGCTGGTTCTCTGTCCATCGCAGTAGGGGTACAATCTGCGAGAGTTTGGGTTATGTGTGGTAGGGCTGGTTCTTGTGCATGTACAACCAGGGTGCTATCTCCACCAAGAGGTAGCACTGTTTAATTTGAAGACCGTGTTTTTAGTCCACTAGATACTGGCATCACCCGCTCCAATTCAAATGGCTGATAAACAGGAAACATAGTTGAATGTACAGACATTGTATGAGAGACAGATGCAATAGATAGTGTGGAAAAAAGAGGGCATGAAATAGTTGACATGTATATTGTTTAACTAAAATGGATAGCATGACATAATTTCACATATATGATGTCTATCTAAACTGGATAGCATAGCATAACATAATTCAAAGATATGATGAATAACTAAACAGGATCGCATGACATAATTCACCTACATGTTATCTAAGTAATCAGGATCGCATCATTTAATTCACATATGCGATTTATATGATAAACAAAGGGCATTCGATATGATGTCTGAACTAAGAACATGGTGTTGAATATTGTGTATATGATGTCTAAACTATGCAATGCAAGACACCGTATGCATGATATGAGCAGTATAACCGTGCCAAGTTAGAGCATACACCTTAGTGGGGGAATAGGACTGGTCATCTGTCTCTGAATCCATCTCTGAGGAGCTACCGGGACCCAACAAGAGATCTGCTTCGACAGGTAGCACTATCTGCTCTGAAGGCCTTGTTTTCACTCTAGATTTTTCCATCTCCCACCCAAATGGCTGATTCACAGGAAGAGTAGTTTAATGTATAAACATTGTCGACAAATGGAAATGTAATGAAGAAAAGGATGGGCAAGATATCATTCAAATATATGATGTCTGGTTAAACAGGATGGCATTGCACATTTCACATATATTATGGCTGGCTAAAAGACATGAGACTGCATAATTCCCATATATGATATAGAAACTAAACAGGTGGCATTACAGAACATGTCTAAACTAAGCAGATGACATATATGATGTCAAAAGTAGGCACTGCAAGGCAACATATGCATGATATGACTAACATCATCATACCAAGGTAGAGCAAACACCTTGGGTGGTAAATAGGAGTGGTCAGCGGCGTCTGAATCCGCCTCAGAACAGATATCTTCCTCTGGATTACAATCTGGAGAGGGGTGGGGAGGGTTTTCCATTGAACCCACCATGGAGCGATGTCTGCATGACATTATATTGCCGCGCAAAACTCTTCTCTTTTTCTCTACATGTTCAGCATGATTGTGTACAATATCTGACATGCATACGAAAAAAATATGGTGAGATTATGTAAGGAGAGCATGCAGAAATTTAGAGTGATGGTAACAACGAGTGGGTCGACGTTTTTCCATTGAACCAAAATAGCCCTAACGGATCGACGTGAATGTATAGTAATAAGTGATGCAACAAGTGTACAACCTCTTTGTCGTAGCCGTGTCGACCTCAGCATCATTGGGTTGGTCGCTGAAGCAGTTGAGGCAGAGGTGGCTGTCGGAGGTGTGGAGGAAGATCTGCGGAATCTGTAGACGGTGTCCAGGCCACTGCTCTGTTGTGATGGATCGTTCTGTCGTTGGAGCAGCTCCGGTGAGCCGTAAGACGTCAAGGCTGAAGCAGCACAAGACAGACATCGTCAATCTCAAGTGGGATTCTAATAGCATCTCCAATAGATGATGTAAAATGGATGTAAAATTTACATCACCAAAAACCACCTGACTACAACAGATGAGGTAAAAACTGTTGACTCTGAACTTAACTGTCGAAACTGAAATTTACTGTGGAATCTGAATGCTACTGTCAAAACTGAACACAATGGTAGCAGAGAGGCACTTGACATGTAGTTTAGGGAGGGCCTGCACCCTGCGGTTCATCTTCAACCTGCACCCCACTGAGCCGCCAGCCACCACCGGCCGAACCGCCGGCCCCAGCGCCGCCTCGCCGCCCCGAAACAACTCGCCACCGCCGCCTCGGCCAGCCCTCTAGGCCCCCCGCCGCCCACCCTGAATCCTAAGATAGATAGTGGGGTACCTCTCCGGCGAGGCCCCATCCCTGCTGCGGGTGGTTCTTCCTTAACTCCGGCGAGCCCCCCCAACCCTTGAAAATCGACTGACCCAAAAGTCGATTCAGTCGACTGAAGTGTGGCTTAATCGGAGCAGAGCAGCAGCACGAGCGAGGGGGAGAGCAGCAGCAGCAGCTGGGCGAGCGAGCGAGAGACGGAGCAGCAGCAACAGATCCGGCTGGTATGGACACCGCCGCCGAAGGGGCCTCGCACTGGGGGAGAGCCGCCGTGGAGATGTCGCCCGTGGCGCCGGCTTCAAGGTAGCCGCTCCATGGGGGTGCGGGATGGAGCACCGTCGGCGCCGGGAGGTCGAGTTAAGGAGAAGGTGCGATGCGATGAGTGTACAACCTCTTTGGTGGCGCCGAGTAGGCCTCGGCTTTGTCCGAGGAGTCGGTGAGGATGTTGCGGTTCCGGTGGAGCAGGTTAAGGCGGCATTGTGGGGATGGAGAGCAGCCGCGATAGACGAGGCGATCGTCGGGGCAGCGCCTTGGAGGTGGAGGTTGGGGCGGCTGAAACGGCGGGACGGCAAGATGGACGACGGATCCTCATCGGGGAGGTGGACGAGGGACGTCGAGCTGTTGCGGTGGACGACGTCATCGGGGAAGAGGCTCCGGCTGGGCAGCGGTGAGGTGGCGGACGGAGGAGGGTGGGGTTTTGTGCTGGAGCGGAGAGGTTATGGTGGCCTGGGATTTCGAATGGCAAAAAGGGGGAGATGGGAGGGGGTGAAGCATGACTTAGGGACGCGCTTGTCCAAAGTGTAGGGTGTGTTACAAAAGTACCCCCCACCGATTTGAACTAGCGGCCCTTTCGGCTCAGGGTTAGAAGGGGGATTTCGCGTGTCGGGATTTGGCAGCTGGAGGGAGTTTTCGCGTGCGTTCTAATTTCAGGATAGCAAGGGGCGGGTTGTGAAGGCGCCAGTTTTGGGAGCACGATATCTGAATTTTCGGGATATAACAAGACGCGGGTTGAATTTTAGGGACAAGCCTAACGTGTAGTAATATTGTACTTGTACGTAGCAAATCAATTCACACTTCCCTCAACCAAAAAGAAAATGAAAAAAATAAAACTTTTCACACCACACAAAGAGAGTCTTGCCCCGTTTTACTATACAAATGCTATTCAAAGCTACTCCCTCCTTCCATCTATATAGGGCCTAATACTTTTTTGATGCTAACTTTGACCAAATATTAGAGCAACGATATATGACATGCAACTTACACAAAGCACACCGTTAAATTCGTCTGTGAAAAGTTCTTTCAATGATATAATTTTCACATTGTGCATGTCATGTACTATTAATCTTGTCAATAGTCAAAGGCGGTCTTAAAAATCTCATTATGCCCTATATAGATGGAAGGAGGGAGTATGAACCCATGTTATGTCCGATTAAATTTTTTCGCTTGCTGTATAATGCATGTAACCTACTCATACCAACATTTTAGTGCATTCCAAATGTCTATACTACCGCTGCAATTCGAACTAAATTTGAATTCGTTTCTCTATTTCAATAAGAATCTACAATCATGATTGTTGCCAACTTCAACCATCATAGTTTCCTTGCTATCCGCCAGATATAAATCGAACGGCCTATAATGCAGGATGGCAGGCACACCATCATCAACAACTCCATTTTTTTATAAGAGTAGAGATAAAATATATTAAATGTAGTATAACATGTTCATAGCCACACCATGTGTATCACCGTTATATATATTCACACATGCGTCGGTTTAAAACACTATGATAAATTCTTCAAATATCCGAATTCGCTTTTTATAAAGAAGTATATATGATCTCTATTCATCTTTTACACCCACACAACCCTCTTATCTTTGTAGCTAGCACTATCTTTCTCTTGTGCATGCACACGCCCGCATCCCTCTCACCCTCTCTCAGCATTCTCTAGCTCCATCACGCAAATTCGTCTTTTCACTTTAGGTCGTTCACCCACGATGTGTCTAGGCCCCCCAGCTCCTTTACGGCACACATCGATCTATATGCCTCTCTAGCCAGGTGTGCCTAGCACAAACACAAGCTTCCCCTCTTCTCTTGTCACCGTCCATGCCTCACTCCCACCACTCTTTTCATCGTTCTCGTACTCGCACACTCCTTCCCCCTCGATATAGTATGCCTATCATACCATCCTAGATGCATCCCTCTCTCTCTATCCTTCTCCTCATGCCTCATTTGCTTCTAACACACACATGCATGTATACCGATCGATCTCCCAACATATACCTAGATCGACTTTAACTACCCCCCCATCGATTGACGTACCTCACAAGTTATGTCTTTCCTTTCTCTAACAAAGGGCGATTGATCTTCCTATGTAGTTATGTCTGCTTACCACAGCCACATCGTCCCCCCTCATCATTCGTGCATGCCTCCTGACCCGTCTCTCACACGCACGTGCACAGACAACAAGCAGCCATCTCCTCTCTTATTGATATTGCGGGCGTGCCCTCCATTTGTCTAGCAAGCCTATCCCACCATTTGTTAGAAGCAACTCCACTACCACCCCCTCCAACACTCTAGCTCTGTCTCTCTCCCAACCTTATTCCTCTCCTGCACATATGAATGGATGCCGATCGATCTCCCTTAATACATGAGGCAGATCGATCTCCTTAATACATGAGGTGGGCCTCTCTCCTCCTCCACACATATAGCAGCCATTGTACCTCTATAGTTAATTGGGCCTCCCTCTTCCCCCACCACACACCGATAGTCGAGCGCTGCAGGTAGGAATCCATGCCGCAGATACAAACTGCACATGTCCCCTCTCACGTTCCAGTAGGCCAGCCACTCTATATCTTTGACGTGGGCACACACAAATTCGATGGCACTCTTTATCGATCGCGCGCACACACACACACACACACACATCATTCCTCTCTTCGATTCTATGGACACCTCAAGTCGATGATACCTCCACTCTCTTCTCGTGGATCGCCCCCTCTATATATATGTTATATCTAGGACTCTATTTCACACACATTGCATATGTTACATTTTTTGATTGACCCCCCCCCCAAAAAACTCTCAAGAACCCACACACTATATCTCTCTAGGTTTGTATCTCTCTCACACAACCCCACGTAGGTGGTGTACGTATACAAGAAGAGAATAGGTGCACCGTGCATGTACTCACGCTTCGTGCCCAGCCACACCCGCGCGGGTACACGGTGGAGCTCATTTCTTTACGAAATGGCAGCCCACGTGCTAATTTGAACGCCTGTAGTGGTTGTTTACCTAGGGAGGTCGTGTACCACGCGTGCACGAAACAAAGTTTGACTTGACGCGTTGCCGCGTTATTTTTAAATAAATTTATAGCGCTCAATGGCACGTACACAGTATATAAAACGATTTTTATGGAGAAAAAGGTAGTCCGCTCACTATATACAATGGAGCCTGCCTGCCTAGTTTGTCTCTCTTCAGAGTATCTCACACAAGGCTGTGGTGGCCTCTCTCTCTCTCACCGTTGGTCACTGATCCGGCCGCATCCCGTCCGCCGGGGGAAAGGGAGTGCGGTGGCCTCTCTCTCTCTCACCGTTGGTCACTGATCCGGTTGCATCCCGTCCACCGGGGGAAAGGGAGGAAGTGCATCGTTTCTCCGTTCGACGGCGCCGAGGCAACACGTCCCGATCTGCAGTACACGCCGTTCTCTCTGACCAAGCTCCGGCGCGGAAGGGCCTACGCCACCTGCTCGCAGATTCCGCCCGCCGTCGCTCACCTAGTTACATCCCGACGACCTCCTGGTATCCCCTCCGGGCTTGCTCCACCGCCCGTCTTCCCACGTCGCTGCATGTGGATCTTCCATAGTTCTTTGCCCAAAACGTAGCTCGTCCGGCGTACTTTCCATATTGCATTCTCGTCCTCACAGCGTTTTAGACAACACAACCGTGTTGTTATCTTCCCTTAGGACAAGGAATATGCTTCTTTTTTGTCGTCGCATGTGTCATCAACTGTTATTGGCCAGTAATTGTTTCCTTTCTACCTCTTTTTTGCAAACAGGGCTATCCATTTCACCTCGTTGCTATTGCAACCTTTTGGTGAACTGCACAAATCACTTTGTTCTTAAGAGTGTTTTGTGCAGTTGTACTAAAATGTCACACGGGCAACGTCTCTACATTTCAGTGCGACTGCACAAAGGGAGATTGGTTTTGCTCTATCCTCCTCATCCAACTCCAAGCCTAATCTTCTCCAACTAGTTAGTCTTAAGAGAGACTGCAAAGGTGACCGGCTTCTATTTGTGTGTTTATTGTTTCATCAGCAGTCCTCTATTATCGTAATCACACTTAATATCTTTGGAACAGGGACGCTCAGCTCTATTTTAGTGGAACTGCACAAAATGATCGGAATGTTGCATGCTCCAGACAGCTACTTTTTTTTCCCAACATGCCTTGTTGATTTAGACAGAGCTGCGGGGACGTTGCTGCCAATAAAAGCATGGATCAATTTTAATTTAACACCTTCTCACAACTCTGTCTTCAGTTGTGATGTAATTATTAGCTCTGATCTGCTAATAATTGACATGCATTAGCAAGGAAGTTAGTTTTTTATTGTTTCCGAAAGAGCATCGATGGCAAGACACGCAAAACAAAAGCTGAAAGCTCACACCATTGTACAATTTCATGTCGCTGGAAAATTATTTGTATAGTACGTCAATTATGTAAACAAATGATGGAAGCTTGATAGCATTGCCAGAAGCCTCTTCATCATCCGGGTCTATGTGCCATGCACAAAATTATACTCCTTCGTTCCTAAATATTTGTCTTTTTACAAATTTCAAACGGGCATATTTTAGAGTGTAGATTCACTCATTTTGCTTCGTATGTGTACTCCCTCCGTTCCTAAATATTCTATTCGTCTTTCTAGAGATTTCAACAAGTGACTACATACGGAGCAAAATGAGTGAATCTACACTCTAAAATATGTCTATATACTCCCTCCTTTCCTGTTTATAAGGCTCAATTCAAAAATCTCACCAATCAAGGTAGATGGTGAGTGGTGGAATACTTTTTGTAGTTTGCAAAAGCACCCAATTAATGCTCTTGTTTTCCTCAAAAAAGAATATTTACCAATGCATTAATTGCAATGCATGCGTGATTATAAAGGTGCTCTACAGGTGTTTTTGATGGTACTTGTTGAGTTGGCATAGATCAAGATTAGGATTTGTCACTCCGATTGTCGGAGAGGTATCTCTGGGCTCTCTCGATAATGCACATCACAATGTGACTAATGAGTTAGTTACGGGATGCTGCATTACGGAACGAGTAAAGAGACTTGCCGGTAACGAGATTGAGCTAGGTATTGAGATACCGACGATTGAATCTCGGGCAAGTAACATACCGATGACAAAGGGAACAATGTATGTTGTTATGCGGTTTCACCGATAAATATCTTCGTAGAATATGTGGGAGCCAATATGAGCATCCAGGTTCCGCTATTGGTTATTGACCAGAGACGTGTCTCGGTCATGTCTACATAGTTCTCGAACCCGTAGGGTCCGCACGCTTAAAGTTCTGTGACGATCGGTATTATGAGTTTATGTGTTTTGATGTACCGAAGGTAGTTCGGAATCCCGGATATGATCACGGACATGACGAGGAGTCTCTAAATGGTCGAGACATAAAGATCGATATATTGGACGACTATATTTGGAGACCGGAATGGTTCCGGGTGAGATCGGGAATATAGCGGAGCACCGGGAGGTTATCGGAACCCTCCGGGAGGTATATGGGCCTTATTGGGCTTTAGTGGAAAGGAGGGGAAAGGAGCAAGGGAGGGGCCACCCCCCCAAGCCCAATCCGAATTGGGAAGGGGGCCGGCCCCCCCTTTCCTTCCTCCCTCCTTCCTCTTCCTTCCCTCTCCTACTCCAAGTTGGAAGGGGGGAATCCTACTCCCGGTGGGAGTAGGACTCCCCATGGCGCGCCCTAGAGAGGGTCGGCCATCCCCCTCCTCCACTCCTTTATATACGGGGGCAGGGGGCGCCTCTAGACACACAAGTTGATCTGTTGATCTCTCCCAACCGTGTGTGGTGCCCCCCTCCACAATAATCCACCTCGGTCATATCGTAGCGGTGCTTAGGCGAAGCCCTGCGTCGGTAACTTCATCAACACCGTCATCACGCCGTCGTGCTGACGGAACTCTCCCTTGAAGCTCTGCTGGATCGGAGTTCGTGGGACGTCATCGAGTTGAACGTGTGCTGAACTCGGAGGTGCCGTGTGTTCGGTACTTGGATCGGTCGGATCGTAAAGACGTACGACTACATCAACCGCGTTGTTCTAACGCTTCCGCTTTCGGTCTACGAGGGTACGTGGACACACTCTCCCCTCTCGTTGCTATGCATCACCATGATCTTGCGTGTGCGTAGGATTTTTTTTGAAATTACTACGTTTCCCAACACTTAATATCCCTTAGTTTCCTTATGGATCCCGCTGCCACGGGAGGGTAGGACAAAAGATGTCATGCAAGTTCTTTTCATAAGCACGTATGACTATTTATGGAATACATGCCTACATTATATTTATGAACTGAAGCTAGTTTTGTATCGCCCTAGGTTATGACTGTTATATGATGAATATCATCCAACGAATCATCCGATCCAATGCCTACGAGTTTTTCACATATTGTTCTTGCTAAGTTACTACCGATGCTGCTACTGTCACAACTGCTACAAAATTATTGTTATCACTCTTATCGTTACTATTACTGTTACCACTTCTATCAAAACTATCATATTACTGTGCTACTGATCACTTTGCTGCAGGTAATTAATCTCCAGGTGTGGTTGAATTGATAACTCAGCTGCTAATACTTGCAAATATTTTTTGGCTCCCCTTGTGTCGAATCTATAAATTTGGGTTGAATACTCTATCCTCGAAAACTGTTGCGATCCCCTATACTTGTGGGTTATCATCGGTTGTTCTCCACGCAGCGGCCGCGGTCGCTCACGGGCACTGGAGGGATCGGCACGGGGTCGGCGGAGAGGTGCCAGTTGTATGGCAGGTGGACATCTCCCCACGGTAATGGCGTCGCCGTCTCCCAGTAACGATGACAGGCATCGACGTGGATGTACGGCATGTCGCGATGCCCGGCCGCCGGAAAGCTGGCGGAGCAGGTGGTGCGGGCGGTGCGGACCTGTTGGAGCGGCGTCGGCTAGAGGATGAGTCGGCCTCCTGGTCGTGCTTCCCCTTGCCGATCCAATGCCAGCCCATGGCACCGGCGGGGAGGTGGGCGAGTGGGGTGCAACGGCGGTGGCTAGGGTTTGCTGGTGTCGGGGCTCGAGGAGGCAGGTCGGCCAGGAAGTGGAAGCTGTGGACTGGCCGGTCCACGGCTTCCACATTAAGAAGGACGCCGACCCTCCGCCCGTGTAGATGACAGTCAGGGCCCGTCGCGCGTGCGAATTAATTTTGGACGGTGAAGGTAGGTGAACGGCCGGCACGCGTCCCCGAGACGGGCGAGGAGCAAGCGTGTGCCCGTCCGTTTGGTGTCCGTGCGAACATGGGGCGGACCGGACGCAAAAAGGACATAAAATGTGAATGCGGCCGCGCGTTGGACCGAGCCATCCGTCCGTTTTGGTCCAAACGGACAAGCGCGGACAGGACATGATCACGCGTTGGAGTGGCCTAGGAACGTTGCTACACACACTGACAAAAAAATCTGAAGGTTTCGCGCACGACGCAGCGTATCCAGCCGTGTGTGCGTCCAGCAAAACTTTTTTTTTTAGGGGAGTGCGTCCAGCAAAACTAGAAGCAATAATACTACACCTACGAAAACTGTTACTTCCAACCAACTAATCTCTCCCCCCTGATTTCATACATTATAATTGGCATGGCATGGCATGGATTCCTTGCCTTGACTTGGCGGTGCGTTGTGTTGGGGGGGAATAAATTCCTTGCCGTGACTTCATTCATGGCAGCGACAAAGTCAGACAAAGGTGGGGTGGGGTGGGGGCATCCACCATGTGCCGGAGCGCGCAGCTCCAGCTAGCGCATGAGCATGTGTGACAGAGCAGACTAATCTAATCTTATCTAATCTTATCACACACACCCATCAGGAACGAACAGATCACTCTAATCTTCTCCAATTCAAGATAACCCTAATCTAATCTAATCTAATCTGGATGTAAACGAATGGAACATCCGGTTCAAGAAAAAAGAAATCCGCATCAATCAATCAATTATACTGTACTTATAATCCAATCCAAACAAATAGTAAATTACTACTCCGGAGTACAGTACAGTACAATTCAATTCATGTTTCTCATCTGACAAAAAAAAAGAAATTGGAATGGATGGGAGGAAGAAGAAGAAGAAGAAGAAGAAGAAGAAGAGCATCTCACATCACATCCACAGGAGGATGAGAGCGGCGAGGAGAGACAGAGCGGATCCGGCGGCCCGGTGCACGGCCATGGAGGCAGCCGAGGAGTCGTCGTCGTCGGGGCCGGGCGAGAGCGAGGGGAGCGCCTCGGACGGGGACGGGGCAGCGGCAGGCGGCAGCGCAGAGAGCGCCTTGAGCGCGGCCTCGTCGTCCGCCGACGGCTTGAGCAGCTTCCCATCGGCGCCAGGCACGTCCACCGACAGCTTCTGGCCCTTGCGGCAGCGGCCCGGGGCGGCGCTGGTGAAGTAGGCCCGCCCGGGCTTGGTGAGGTTGAAGACGGAGTTGCCGTCCTCCAGCTTGAGCAGCGGGTCGGAGACGTCGCAGGCGGCGAAGGCCTTGGCGGTGACCTGGACGGCGCTGTCCTGGCTGGGCGGGTAGAGGAAGAAGAGGGCGTCGCCGAGCTTGACGGGGACGGACTTGGACCACCGCACGTACACGTCCGGCTTGGTGGACGGCGGCAAACCCCACGCGTCCAGCCCGCCCACCTTGTAAGTCGCCGCCGCCAAGCAGCCGGACAAGGATGACATGGAGACGCACAGCAACAGCGCCGGCAGAGCCGCTAGAGTCGTCGTCGTCGGCGTGCCCATCGTCAGTCAGAAAGTTCCTCTGCTTGCTTCTCACACTCTGCCAAAGCTCCTCTGCTTTTTTTATCGGATGCTCGTGGAGTTAATTGCACAGAAGTACCACAATTGGGGCATCACATGCAGATTGATACCACGATTGCTAATTTTTGCACGTCAGTATCATGATTGCTCCAGGTTTTTTTAAATAAGGCTAAAACGCGTATTTATACGTATTGACGCTTGATCCGACAGCTCGGGCCCACCCGTCAGGTGCCACACTGGCCAATCGGCGCGTGCCCGCGCGCTGACTAGGACGAGCCGGTGCGCTGCTGCTCTCCAACTCGGTCCGGTCGCACCAGCTCGCCCCCGCCGCACCATTCCCCTCCCCTCCTCCTCTCCTCACTCGCTCGAACCCTAGTCTATGGCGTCGGCGACTCCAGCAGGCGGCGGCGAGAGCGTCCACGGCGGCGGTGAGATGCCGTTCTGGCCTCCTAGCGGAACGGCTGGCGTCGACGGTGATGGCGGCGACGACTCCAGCTCCGCGTACTCGACCGACGACGAGGAGGAGTCGATGTTACTCAGCATGGAGCAGCGGTTGCGGTTGGCGCAACAGTGGGTGGCGAACCCTAGCAGCAGCCATCAGTTGACGCATGGACTTGGCGGCGTGCTGTAAGTACCCTTGTCCTCCTCCTGCTCTGGTTTATCCAATTGGGGATTTTTAGGGTTTGTTCATCTTCTTGTTTATCCAGTTGGGGATTAGGGTTTGTCCAATTGTAGTGACTAGTATAGGACAATTACAGTAACCTAGTAACTCAGTGTATTGCACTCTCAAATTACTTCAATTACAGTAACAATTTGGGATTATGACCTTGTCTTTTTCCTTGATTTTGCTATTGTGCTGAAATAGTAAAGTACATTGTTCTGTACTGTAAATATTAGACTTACAGGTTACTTTAGTAGCATTGTTCTGTGCTGAAATAGCATCTGTAATAGTAGAGTTAATAGTAAATATTAGACTTACAGGTTACTCTAAATTGTTCTGTACTGTACTGTTGCTCTCCAAATTAAGAGTAATTATATTGAATACATGAAATTTAATTTGTTCTGTAGTTTGGATGAAGACATTTGGCAAGTAAGGATCCATTTTGATGCAAGAGAACCATTGGAGATGAAGCTGTGTGGTTCAGATATTACTTATCTGAATTTGGTTGCAGTGATGGAAACCCAAGGATTTAATGCATATGATTGTTTGTATCACATTGAAAATCCATCTTTAGGAGAGAAAGGGCTGGATTTGGTAGACAGTCATGCAGAATTACAGAAGATAAAGAGGAAGATCCAGGACAAATTGGTGCTTGATTTGCTAGTCAGGGCTTGTCCACCCCCTGATACTGATTTTGAGTTGCAGCAATGTGAAATGCCAGAGTTGTCCACTGTGGTGTACCAAGAGCCTGTTGTTTTAGATCTGAGTGAGCCTCCTGTCTTAGCTGTTGATCAGCAAGGAGTAGTTTTTGAGAGTCAATGTAGCAACTCTAGCACACCTCATCCTGCTGGTGTTTGCACACAAGAAAGCAAGAATGCAACGGCCAAGTTGAAAGCAGTTTTGGAAGAAGAAGAGGGATATCAAGGATTTGAGGCATATGAGGACAGTGATGCTAATGCCTCTGATGAGGATGCTCAAATTGGAAATGACCATCATTACATGGGTGATGATGAAGATGTAGAGGTGGAAGAGGGAAAGAGACAGAGAGAGCTAGAAGTACAAGAGGAAGAATCAGATGATGAGCAATCAGAAGAGGAAGAAATGCTGCATTATGAGGGTGACACTGAAGTTGAGGACCCATTTGAGGTAGAGGAAGATAGGACTTTTGAAGAAGAAGAAGAAACTATAGTTGAACCTGTGAAGAAGAAGCAGAAGCTACCAGTTAGAAGAGGACCAACAACTAGGTCACATTGTAGTAAGCTACCAGAGGTTGAACCTGATTTCAGACCATCATCAGATGAAGAAGAGAAGGGGTTGTTGAGGGAGAGTGATGATGATGGTTTTGAGCCAGTCTCTTTTGTCCTACCAAAGAAAAGGAAGAGTAGGGCAAAGAAAAGGCCTGCTAGGAAGTGGTACAATGAGAAAATGGAGCAACCACATGAGCAACTGTGTATGAAGTTGTGTCTTAGGGATCAGCATCAATTCAGAGATGCTTTGTTGAATTTGCACATCACTCAGGCCAGGAATTTTAAGTATCACAGGAATTCAGATCAGAGGATAATTGTTGAGTGTCCAGATAAACAATGCCAGTTCTTTATGGTGGCAGCAGCTATAAAAGGGGAGAAAACCTTTGTAATTAAGAAGATGAGACTAGAGCACACTTGCCCTAGTACCACTGAGACCACCAGGGTTAGTGCTAAGTGGCTAGCACAGAAATATGAGCATCTCTTCAGATCTGATATAACTACTGGTATTCAGACAATAATTGATGCATGCATGGAATGGTGTAGATGTGCCCAAGTGCATGGCATATAGGGCAAAGAACATAGCTATTGAAGCTGTCTTAGGAGATCACAAGAAGCAATATCCTAGGCTTAAAGACTATGCTCAGACTGTCATGGAGACAAACCCTGGGAGTAGAGTAATAGTCACTACTGTTACTCCAGTACCAAATGCAAAAATACCCCACCGAGGCCCAAGATTCCATGCCATGTTCTTTTGCCTGAATGGAGCAAGGGAGGGGTTTCTCAATGGGTGTAGGCCATTCATTGGTTAGTTCCTGAATCTTGTGCACCATTTACATATTGTAGAGTACTCCATATTGTATATCACTTGAATGTATTTAATGTTTGGAAATGTTGATTATGCATGTGTTGATGGATGCTTCATTAAGCTCACTACAGGAGCTCAACTCCTTGCTGCCACTGGTAGAGATGGCAACAACAACATATATCCACTGGCATTTGGCATAGTTGGACAAGAGGACACACCTAGTTGGTGTTGGTTTCTACACCAACTGAAAATTTGCCTAGGTGGAGAAGTGGGCAAGTTTGGACCTTATACTATAATGTCAGATAGACAAAAGGTATGTGTTTGCACATTTGATTTTGTGTTGCACAAGTGTTAACAGTAGCTAAGAGTTTCATTGGTGCATATTTATTTACCTTGTAGCTTAGACTTGTTAAATTGTTTGTGTCAGGGGTTATTGAATGCAGTGAATGCTGTCTTTCCAAATTGCAACCAAAGATTCTTCCTTAGGCATTTATATGCAAATTTCCAAAATGCTGGGTTTAGGGGTGAAGATCTTAAGAAGTGCATGGATAATGCTAGCTATGCCTACAATGAACACAAATTTAATATTGCAATGAATGATCTTAGAGCTGAAAGTGAGGAAGCTTGGGAGTGGCTTACTGCAATACCAAAAAAAACATGGGCAAGGCATGCATTTGACACAAACTGCAAGACTAACTTGGTAGTGAACAACTTGTCTGAGGTGTTCAACAAGTACATTCTAGATGTTAGGAGAAAACCTATAAGGACAGTCAAGATCGGTGAACATCTCCATGTTGATCGTATCTTCTATACGACTCATGCTCGACCTTTCGGTCCTCCGTGTTCCGAGGCCATGTCTGTACATGCTAGGCTCGTCAAGTCAACCTAAGTGTATTGCGTGTGTTCCGAGGCCATGTCTGTACATGCTAGGCTCGTCAACACCCGTTGTATGCGAACGTTAGAATCTATCACACCCGATCATCACGTGGTGCTTCGAAACAACGAACCTTCGCAACGGTGCACAGTTAGGGTGAAAACTTTCTTGAAATTATTATAAGGGATCATCTTACTTACTACCGTCGTTCTAAGTAAATAAGATGCAAAAACATGATAAACATCACATGCAATCAAATAGTGACATGATATGGCCAATATCATTATGCTCCTTTGATCTCCATCTTCGGGGCACCATGATCATCTTCGTCACCGGCATGACACCATGATCTCCATCATTGTGCCTTCATGAAGTCGTCACGCCAACGATTACTTCTACTTCTATGGCTAATGCGTTTAGCAGCAAAGTAAAATAATTTACATGGCGTTATTCAATGACACGCAGGTCATACAAAATAATAAAGACAACTCCTATGGCTCCTTCCGGTTGTCATACTCATCGACATGCAAGTCGTGATTCCTATTACAAGAATATGATCAATCTCATACATCACATATATCATTCATCACATCTTCTGGCCATATCACATCACATAGCACTTTGCTGCAAAAACAAGTTAGACGTCCTCTAATTTGTTGTTGCAAGTTTTTACGTGGTTTGTAGGTTTCTAGCAAGAACGTTTTCTTACCTACGTATGACCACAACGTGATTTGCCAATTTCTATGTACCCTTCATAAGGACCCTTTTCATCGAATCCGTTCCGACTAAAGTAGGAGAGACAGACACCCGCTAGCCACCTTATGCAACTAGTGCATGTCAGTCGGTGGAACCTGTCTCACGTAAGCGTACGTGTAAGGTCGGTCCGGGCCGCTTCATCCTACAATGCCGCCGAAACAAGAAACGACTAGTAGCGGCAAGAAGAATTGGCAAACTCAACGCCCACAACAGCTTTGTGTTCTACTCGTGCATAGTAACTACGCATAGGCCTGGCTCTGATACCACTGTTGGGGATCGTAGCATAATTTAAAAATTTTCCTACGCTCACCAAGATGCATCTATGGAGTATACTAGCAACGAGGGGAAAAGAGTGCATCTACATACCCTTGAAGATCGCGAGCGGAAGCGTTCCAATGAACGTGGATGACGGAGTCGTACTCGCCGTGATCCAAATCACCGATGACCGAGTGCCGAACGGACGGCACCTCCGCGTTCAACACACGTACGGTGCAGCGACATCTCCTCCTTCTTGATCCAGCAAGGGGGAAGGAGAGGTTGATGGAGATCCAGCAGCACGACGGCGTGGTGGTGGATGCAGCGGGATGCCGGCAGGGCTTCGCCGAGCTTATACGAGAGAGAGAGGTGTTGCAGGGGAGGAGGGAGGCGCCCAAGGCTGTGATGTTGCTTCCCTCCCTCCCCCCCTTTATATAGGCCCCCTGGGAGGGGGGGGGGGGCGCCGGCCACAACCCATCTAGGGCAAGGGGTGGCGGCCAAGGGGGGTGCCTTGCCCCCCAAGGCAAGTGGGAAGCCCCCCCACCCTAGGGTTCCCAACCCTAGGCGCATGGGGGGAGGCCCATGGGGGGGCGCCCAGCCCACTAGGGGCTGGTTCCCTTCCCACTTCAGCCCATGGGGCCCTCCGGGATAGGTGGCCCCACCCGGTGGACCCCTGGGACCCTTCCGGTGGTCCCGGTACAATACCGGTAACCCCCGAAACTTTCCCGGTGGCCGAAACTTGACTTCTATATATAATTCTTCACCTCCGGACCATTCCGGAACCTCTCGTGACGTCCGGGATCTCATCCGGGACTCCGAACAACTTTCGGGTTTCCGCATACACATATCTCTACAACCCTAGCGTCACCGAACATTAAGTGTGTAGACCCTACGGGTTCGGGAGACATGCAGACATGACCGAGACGCCTCTCCGGTCAATAACCAACAGCGGGATCTGGATACCCATGTTGGCTCCCACATGTTCCACGATGATCTCATCGGATGAACCACAGTGTCGAGGATTCAATCAATCCCGTATACAATTCCCTTGGTCAATCGGTATGTTACTTGCCCGAGATTCGATCGTCGGTATCCCAATACCTTGTTCAATCTCGTTACCGGCAAGTCTCTTTACTCGTACCGCAATGCATGATCCCGTGACTAACGCCTTAGTCACATTGAGCTCATTATGATGATGCATTACCGAGTGGGCCCAGAGATACCTCTCCGTCACACGGAGTGACAAATCCCAGTCTCGATCCGTGCCAACCCAACAGACACTTTCGGAGATACCCGTAGTGCACCTTTATAGTCACCCAGTTACGTTGTGACGTTTGGCACACCCAAAGCACTCCTACGGTATCCGGGAGTTGCACGATCTCATGGTCTAAGGAAAAGATACTTGACATTGGAAAAGCTCTAGCAAATGAAACTACACGATCTTTTATGCTATGCTTAGGATTGGGTCTTGTCCATCACATCATTCTCCTAATGATGTGATCCCGTTATCAATGACATCCAATGTCCATAGTCAGGAAACCATGACTATCTGTTGATCAACGAGCTAGTCAACTAGAGGCTTACTAGGGACACGTTGTGGTCTATGTATTCACACATGTATTACGATTTCCGGACAATACAATTTTAGCATGAACAATAGACAATTACCATGAACAAAGAAATATAATAATAACCATTTATTATTGCCTCTAGGGCATATTTCCAACAGGCACAAGAGAGGCCATGTTTCTGTCTCTGCAAACTCAACTCAGAGAGAAGAATGCAGAGATTGTAGGGATTAGGGCCAAATTTCACAATGTGTTGTTTCTTTTCACTATATTTGTGCTTGGCTTAGTTGCAGGCAAGATATTAAGTTAGTTAGTTGGTAGTTGCAGCCAATCTAAATGCAATGTACTGTCTGGTTTAGTTGCTCTAGTTTAAGCCAAGTTGTAATGGATCAGTGAAGTTATCTTCTGATGCAATGAGATTTAGTCAGTCTTGTTCCTCTTTTATTTTGTATGACATGAGTGGTTTGCTGCAACATTGTCATAATGTATCATCATCAACATATCCTTCTACATAATCAGCATATCCATACATAATAAGAAACTGATCACATTAGTTTCTCGAGTTCAACTCATTATAGCCATTGTTCACAATACATAGAGGAGTTCAACTTCAAATGCATAGTTCATCCTTTTCTCACAAAAGGATGAATAGCATAACTACTACATACATACACAACCATAGTTCACCATTAGTACAAGCATACAGTACACAACCTTAGTTCCTAGATGCTAGGTCATTACACAACCATCATTCCCAAAAGGTCAGCAATGCCACTAATCTCATTTTCATCTTCTTCACTTCTCCAAGATGGCCTGAATCCCCCTGAACTTCTCCTTCAAATTTTCATTCTGAAACTCTAACTGCCACTTCTCTTCAATATGCTTTTCATTTCCCTTAAGCAGATCAGCAACCTGAAGCTTCAACTCTAGCTTCTCTTGGGTGAGCTTCTCCTGACACTTTGTTAGCTCTACATTCTTCAGCTCCAAATTCATACTAGCTTCAGTAAGCACTTGCTTCTCTTTCATTTTGTTCAACTTCAAGTTCTGAATGACTGTTGCTTGAGCTCTTGTCAGGTTGAGCAGCAGCTCATACTTCAGAGTAAGTTTCTGGGTCTCTTCATCTTTCTTTGCCATCTCACTTGCCATCTGTGCCTTCATATCATCAATCAGTTCATTTCTTACCTCCTGCTGATATGTAATGGCAGACTGTAGATGTCTGAAATCCACCACCTTATCTTCCTGGAAGTTCATTAGCTCATGCACATCTTGGACTAGCTTGTCATAGTTGGCATCCAGCTTGTTCTTCTCTTCTGTCAGATGGTGGATAGTGAAAGAACTTTCAAGATTGTCATTCAGCCTAGCAGTTTTGGCATCTTCAACCATTGCCCATAGCTTCAACAATGCATTCTGCATTGTTGGGGGCCACTGGTGATCAACCCATTCAACAAAGCCACAATTGCTACCTGCCTGCAAAAACAACAACAACACCAACACAGTTCATACAACAAGTAATTACACAAGATAACTGCAGTTGCCAAAAAGAATATCTAAATTTAGCATCAGACCACTACATTTAACAAGAGGAGCAGCCACTTGAGTAGCTGACTGACTAGGTTAGTTATCATTTTTAAGCTACTCTAGTACCACTATTAACCAAAATTACTATGCCATTGTACTCCAGCAAAATATACTCATGATTGACCTAAATAAGCTACTCTAATGCCACTATGAACCAAAATGTTGACAGCAAGGAGAGTACTCCAGCAAACAGAGTTCAATATGGCACTGAAAAAGTAAGAAAAAAATCACTATGCCTACAATCCATACCAGCTGTGCACATGCTAAAAACCGCTTGCCTGTGTCTGTTCCTTGAAAGGCAACAAGCCTCTCAGATGCCATGCCGTGCTTCTCACATGGAGACATCACATCCAGCTCAATCCCCTTGTAATCTGGATCTTCAAGGCTGAAAAGGACCTGCAGAAGCTCGCACAAAGACAATGGGCAAATCAAAACCTACCAAAATCAACCAAATCAAGAAATCCCAAATCTGTAACCCTAACCCTAAACTCACTGTACTGACCTCGTTGAGACCGTCTGTGGAGGAAGAATGCATGTACGGGAGGCTAGACTGGTCGTCGCTGCTTTCGTCCTCCAAAACCATGGCGTCGGCGGGGCGGTGCGGCGGCCGGCAGTCGGGACGCAGGCGGCGGCGACGGAGGAAACGAGTGAGGAGAGGAGGAGGGGAGGGGAATGGTGCGGCGGGGGCGAGCTGGTGCGACCGGACCGGGTTGGAGAGCAGCAGCGCACCGGCTCGTCCTAGTCAGCGCGCGGGCACGCGCCGATTGGCCAGCGTGGCACCTGACGGGTGGGCCCGAGCTGTCGGATCGAGCGTCAATACGTATAAATACGCGTTTTAGCCTTATTTGAAAAAACCTGGAGCAATCATGGTACTGACATGCAAAAATTAGCAATCGTGGTACCAATCTTCATGTGATGCCCCAATTGTGGTATTTCTGTGCAATTAACTCATGCTTGTGTGTGTGTGTTTCTTGGATTGGGATTGGGTGTGGCTACTGGCTAGATGCGGAGGAGGATCAGTGTAGCATTTATTTATGATGAGGAAGAGGGTCGAGGTGACGACCCGGAGGAAAGGTAACCAACGGGTGGATTCGCCTCTGCTTCGGGTTTGACCGCCACGTGACGCGCCACCGGGTGAAGTGTGCAGCTAGTAAAACGGTCGGCTCACAGCTTCTACAGTGGACGCCCTATATCCGTCTCATGCGCCCAGACAGGGCGTCCGGTAACTGAACGATCACAGAATATCAACCCAACCAGACCTCTTCAACGGGCCTCAAACTCCCAAGACTAACCGGCATCCCTCATATCCGTCCCAAATATACGGCGGATATGAGACGGCCAGAGCATGCCCAGGCGCGTCCGCCTGACAAGCTCGTCCCACCACCGACCCCGTAGACGTCCCACAAAAAACCATGTCGGGCTCATCGCTCCAAAACCCTAGCTTAGTCATTCTTCTCTCTCTCTCTCTCTCCATTCTCTGCTCTTCCCGCCCCGATTCCGATCGAATCCGGCACAATGTCGAGCTCTGGCAGTCGCTCCAACGATGAGCTAGATCCAGGGTATGAGCTAGCCCTTCACATCGCCTTGGAGAGGTCCAAGGTGGAGACCGGGGGCAGCTTCGGATCTGCATCCTCGCCGCAGCTACAGTTTCCCCGTCGGCGCAGCTCGGACGTCGGCGCTGACGCCCCCGGCCTGGGGGCAGCTTCGACAAGCGGCCCGCGCAATCCGCGCCTCCCCTACGCCGTCCCCTGGCCCCGCCGGCTGCCGCTCCCCCTCGTGGGCAGCGGTGGGTGCTTGTGACCGCCCCGCCGGCCCAGACGCGCACATCGGAGTCAGAAGTGCGCGCCGCCCGCCGCGACATGCAGCAGACAAGGGAGAGGGACACTACAGAGAGCTCTGTCCGGCACTGCCGTGGGTTACCGACGAAGCCCGACGAGGACGAGCGGCTGCCCGCGTAGGTCTACCGCCGCCCGCTTACGATGGCGGAGACAGACGCTCGACGGCTCCGCCGGAAGAACGCAAAGGCAATCCGGCTTTCCATCGAGCAATCCGAGCGGGAGGCGAAGGAGAAGGCGGAGGAGGCGGCTCAGCTGGCCAGGCTCAGGCGCCCGCATGACCGGGCCATCCAGCGCCTCAAGGGCCTCATCATCATCTCCTCCTTGTCCGACGGCGACGGCTCCTTGTCCTACGCATCGGATGATCCTCCACCAGCCGCTGACGGCTACAGCTACGCCGGTGACCCAAAGGGGACAGGGCCGGCCCGGAAGTGGTGAAGTTCAATTTCATTTCAAATTTTAGAGGTAGTATAATGTTATCTGTCGTTTATGTGAACTTTGGTGATCTTTTGGTGGACTATTGTGGTGTCCTATTTCTGATTCTATGTACGGTCAGTTGATCTACTTAGTTTGAGCGACGTTGCCTGATTTATTATGGATATAGGAGTTCGGATATGAGATACATGGATGTGGACGACGTGATTTGAGGGGCGCCCGGTCAGTGCCCACGAACGCGCCCGGGCGTGTCCGCGGGGGTTTGAGGGGCCGGATTTGCCAAGTCCGGCTGTAGATGATCCCCTCAAACGCCCGCGGAGGCATCCGGATCCGGAGTGGTCGGAGTCTGATCTGCTGCCTGCCATGTCGGAGAAGGTCAGAAACCGCCGGAGGTGAGCTCGGGTGGCGGAGGGGGTGGAGGGGAGTGAAGTGAAGTGGCTAGGATTTGCTCCGGCGAGCAGATGGAAACGAATATATGTGGGGTCGGGTGGGCCAGCACTGGTAGAAAATGGGCCTTTAGTCCCGGTTCGCAAAGGCCTTTAGTCCCGGCTGGGCAACCGGGACTAAATATGCGCGACTAAAGACCCCCCCTTTAGTCGCGCCTCTTACGAACCGCGACTAAAGGCTTTAGTCCCGGTTCTCGTGGCTAACCAGGACTAAAGGCCCGTCCACGTGGGCGCCAGGGGTCCGTCGGGGCGGAGGACCTTTAGTCCCGGTTCTCGTGGCTAACCGGGACTAAAGGCCTGCTCCGCAGGTTTAGGGTTTTAGCCCCCCTAAACCTGGTTTCTTTTTAATTTGTAGTGTTTTATTTCTTTTATATTTTATTTTGTGTTTCATTTTAATTTTGATGAAGTTTCAGTACACATATTCTACGCTACTATATACATGCATATGAAATTTCAAACAAGAAGAATTCAAGAGGAATATATAATATATATTCAATCTCGGGTGACCATATACAACTTCGAACAAGTTTCCATACACAATTAGGATGGATGACCATATACAACTTCGAACAAGTTTCAATCTCGGGTATGCATATAAATTTCTTCGTCCTCGGTATAGTGTTCTCCTTTAGGATTGATGACTTCCCTCATGAAAAATCCTGCTAATTCATCTTGAATTGGTCGGAAGCGAGCTTCTGGACTAAGCCTCCTCCGCAAGTTATCCGTCGCCTTGCGCACGCTATCCGATGCCTTCCGCTCAGAGGTGTGTCTCCGGATGTTCTCACAAACATAGTATCCACATATATTGGTCCCCGGTGGCTGCTTATCCACATTAACTAACCTTCTAAAATCTAGCTCATGTTTGAATTCACCCACAATTTCTTCTGAGAACCGTCTCCAAACCCTACAGGGCAAAGAAAATTAAATGAACAAGGGAGTTATTAGTTACTTGATATTAGGAAATGAACGAAAGAGACCGATCGATATAGAGCTCAAATGATTGAAAATAATTACTTTTGCAGCATTTTTCTCATGTCGGCCCAACGCTTTGGATCCGAATCCATAGAGTCCATGATTAGAACTCTGGAGGTGTGAAGTTCAATATTTAGCAGAATCCAGTGGAACCTGCGGACACGTTACATGCACAGTCATGCATAACTCATCGATTAGACATACCATGCATGGAGTAAACAAAAGAGAATGGGGACAAGAGAGAAACACTCACCCAAAATGGTAAGGAAATAGAATATGACTTTTGAGTTGATGCTTTCTAAGAAACTTGTACAAGTCTTTCTCCATGTCTTCGGGGTGATTTTGTAACACATGTCCATTAACGATATGTGGGTCAATGAACCCAACATCATGGATGTTTCTTATTTTGCATTCCCAAATCTTCAATCTGCATAATAGCGTACGCACCAATATAGTTAGGACAATATATAGTGCAGGCAATGAAGAACGAGATGAGGTAGAAATAAATCACTTACAGAACATAGCAACTCAGCATAGATCTGTCGAGGTCGCGCAGATTGAACAGCTGGAACAATTCACTCATATGAACTTGTACAGAGTACCGTTTGGTGTGATGCTCCTCTGTAACATCCGCATAAACATATTCTTTGTCGGCCCATGTTATGAATTGCTTGTACCAACGTAGCAGATTTCACATTTGTGGTGGTAGACTCTTTTCCCGCGCAGGCTCGACGAGAGGCCCATTCCGCACATATTGTAATGCTATCTCACATACTGGCGCATCCTCAAGGCCTAAGAAGGCACGAAGAGTCAAACCCATCTCGGACGCTTGTTTCATGGCACTCGCTACAGTCAATCCAAGTGCTGCCGCAGCTGCTATGATCTCGGGGTCCTCTTCCGGACCGGCTTTCACTATGAGCGGGGGGATTGATTGTTTATTCTGCATCCCGAGCTGGTCAACTTGTTTCCCGCTTTTTTTACTTTCTTCTTTCTCCTCCTTCAATATTTTTGCTTGCCTACGAAGTTCATGTCCATAGTCGTCAGGCATATTCAGCTCGGCTTGGGACGGTGTCGTCAAAAAATCCTTAGCCCACTTCTTTTGCTTCTCAGTGAATACTTGCTTGGGCTCAGGCTCTTTTATCGCCTTCATATCCGCCTTCCATTTCTCATAATGAGCAGACATGGCCAATTTGGTTTCAGCTTCACTAAGTTCCCAAGGCCTTGGGAGGAGAGGCTTCAGTGATGGCTCCGGTTTCCTTGTGGTCTTAGGTACATAAGGGTCCGGGTTAATAGTCCAGGAGCGGGTTTCCTTGCTGTCCGCCTGCTTCTGCTTCTTCGCCGGAGGTGGATTGGGGGGCGTCGTACCCGCCGGAGGAGGATTGGGGAGCGTTGTACCCGCCGGAGGTTGTGGATCGGGGGACGGCGTCGAATGGCGTGAAGGAGGTGTAGGTGAACCACCACGACCACCACCACCGCCACCACCACCACCACCTTCGGAGGGGGGTGGACTTGCTAGCCTTGGCGCCTCGCCTGGAAACACTATGTACTTCTTTTTCCATAGAATGATCTGGCGCTTGACATCTCCAAGTCTTCTCTCCCCTTCGGGTGTAGCTTTGTCAATCTCCAGGTCCTCAAACCCTTGGACTATGTCTTCCACCGTGACACGAGCATAGCCATATGCAATGGGGTTGTTGTGGTGGAGTGCTCCAGGTGTACAGGGTAAAGCACTGCCGCTAGCTACCTTCGTGGAAACGTTCCCCACGGGATAATGCAGATCACATTCTTTCATCTCCTTTACATCATCCACGGGGTAGTGAGGCTCCGGTGCACGAATCTCGATCATCGGTGCACTAGCACCAGGCGGGGCATCCGTGGAAGCCACGCTGCTTCTCCGCTGCTGGCTTCCGCGATCCGCTTCATGATCTTCATGCGGCCCTGCAGCCGATTTTTCTTTTACTAGTTCATGCACGGTCTGCTTCAACTCATGGAGTTCCGATGCAAACTTCGCCATAAGATCTGCATCCCGGTCTGTGTTTCTCTTACGGCTTCTGTAACAGTACGGGTCATTGTCCTGGGAAAACCCTACTTTCCACGGAACTTTGCCTTTGCCTCGTACACGTCCTCTGTGTTCATCATTCCCGAGGGCTGTTGTCAGTGCATCTTTCTCTCTGTTGAACTTGATCAAACCCTCTAGAGCTTGGGTCATTGCGTCAATAAGGGCTTGGGTGGGAGCAAACTTTTTCTTCCGGTGAACACACATCCCTGTCTCCGGGTCTAGCGATCCCCCATGCCCGTACCACCAGCTTTTGGCCCTTGGGTCCCATCCCTCTGTACCTAGAGGGATTCCTCACACCCGCAGGTCCTCCTCCATCTTCTGCCACCTAGGCTCCGAAAGGCGGTATCGTCCTGGCCCCATAATATGATGGAACTTTTTCTTACTCGCATTATCCTTATTTTTTTCGATATTTCCTTGAAATGCTCCGATTGCTTTTGCCTCACAAATTCTGGCCAATCATCTTTCAGTTTCTCATGTTGTCCATTGAAATCCGGAGTCTTGCCCTTGTTGACATAGTCACGGGTTAAATTTTTCTTGAAGTTCCGGAATGCTTCACCCATCTTCTGAAGAGCGAACTCTTTAACTAGCCTCCTCCTCTCACGTCCACCCGGAACCTCGTTACCGAATTCATCGACTTTGTTGTATTCCGGAGGTAGAATGAAATGTTCCATAAGCTTTCTCCAGCAATCCTTTTTCGTTCTCTTGTCGACAAAACTGAAACCAAGACGTGCCTTCTTTGGCTCCTTCCATTCCTGGACGGTGATCGGGACGTTGTCTCTAAAAACGACTCCGCATTGGTTGATAAACATTGAGGTGTGCTGTAGGGGCTTGCCGGTTTCATTGACAAACTCAATGGCATATGTTTCTCTTGTTTTCATCGCCTTGGATTTGCCACGCTTTGTCGTACTCGATCCGGCCGAGGGCTAAAAAAAGAAAGAGAGTCGCGCGCGTTAATACATATGTGTTCACATTTCAGTATGTTTGTATCACGAGAGGCTCAATGTATATATATACCTCGCCGGAGGTGGTTGCTACTTGCAATTCGAGATCGTCGTTTGTTGACGGTTGACCTCCGTCGACAATGTCCGTTCCTTCACCTTCTTGATCATCGACAATGTCTGTTCCACCGTCAAGGTTCAGAAAAGAAGAGACTACATCCTCTTCTTGCTCATATTCTGAGCCCGGCACATAAGGAATCTCGTTGTTGATGATGCCCATTAAATAACGTTCAGCCTCCGGATCCCTAAGCGGCTCGGCTCTATCGTCCGCCATATGTCACTCCTGCATGTAGTAAAAATTCTTTAAGTATAAAGGAATTAAAAAATAAGATTAAGGGGACATAGAGGAGGAGGAATTAAAAAATAAGATTATTGAGCACTGCCAAGTATTTTGTTTTTCCTTTTCTTCTTCCTTTTCTTTTTCCTTTTCTTCTTCCTTTTCTTCTTCCTTTTCTTTTTCCTTTTCTTCTTCCTTTTCTTTTTCCTTTTCTTCTTCCTTTTCTTCTTCCTTTTCTTATTTTGTTTTTCCTTTTCTTTTTTCCTTTTCTTCTTCCTTTTCTTCTTCCTTTTCCTTTTCTTCTTCCTTTTCTTCTTCCTT
>NC_057805.1:515988263-515994288 GCF_018294505.1 Triticum aestivum
AAAAAATCAGAAAAATAAAACTAATTCATTTTAAAATCTTAAAAATACAAATAATATATCAAAAAAATCAGAAAAATAAAACTAATTCATTTTAAAATCTTAAAAATACAAATAATATATCAAAAAATTCAGTTCATCGATCCCTTGAAGGTTTGACAAAAGGTTTGATACATCATTCAGTTCATCGACCAAATACAAATCATCCGGATTCGCCATCGTACGTTTTAATTCACATGATCCATTCAACAAAGTTTGGTACAATAAATTATTACACATTAATTCTTCCCTTGTGTCCCTGCTTGCTTACGATTGTGCCGTATCCATGGAGCATCCTCATCATTTAACTTAATGCTTGGGTCAGTGTTCACTGTGAAGGGCGGAATTTCACCAAACATATTATAATCTTCTGACATGTCTGTCTTGTCCTCCACTCCCACGATGTTTCTTTTCCCTGAAAGAACAATGTGGCGCTTTGGATCATCGCATGATGTACTGATCGTTTTCTTATCTTTCCGTTTCCTCGGTTTGCTACTCTTGTCCTTCAAATAATAAACCCGAGCGACATCTTTGGCAAGGACGAATGGTTCGTCAAGGTAACCAAGATTGTTGAAATCCACCATTGTCATTCCGTATTGCTCGTCCACCTTTACCCCACCTCCTATTAGCTTGAACCATTTGCACCGGAACAAAGGGACCTTAAAGGAGGGTCCGTAGTCAAGTTCCCATATCTCCTCTATGTAACCATAATATGTGACCTTTTGCCCATTCCCGGTTGCTGCATCAAAGCGGACACCACTGTTTTGGTTGGTGCTCTTTTTATCTTGGGTGATGGTGTAAAATGTATTCCCATTTATCTCGTACCCTTGGAAAATCGTTATAGTCGAAGATGGTTTCTTGGCCAACATGTACAGCTGATCTCCAACATCATTGTCCTTCATTAAATGTTTTCGCAACCAACTGCCGAAAGTCTCCATGTGGGCCTTTCTAATCCAGGATTCAGGCTTCCCCGGGTTGTCCGAGCGTAAAATATTCTTGTGTTGCTCGAAGAACGGAGCCACCAAGCTGGAATTTTGCAGAACTGTGTGGTGTGCTTCAGTCATAGAATGACCGTCCATACATAGCGTTGATTTCCTTCCGATCGTGCCTTTTCCACTTAGTCTCCCCTCGTGCCGCGATTGAGGAATACCAATCGGCTTAAGGTCAGGAACATAGTCAATACAGAACTCAATTACCTCCTCATTTCCATAGCCCTTGACGATGCTTCCTTCTGGCCTAGCACGGTTACGAACATATTTCTTTAATACTCCCATGAACCTCTCAAAGGGGAACATATTGTGTAGAAATACAGGACCGAGAATGGAAATCTCTTCGACTAGGTGGAGCAGGAGGTGCGTCATAATATCGAAGAAGGATGGTGGGAACACCAACTCGAAACTGACAAGGCATTGGACCACATCGTTCTGTAACCGTGGTAGATCTTCTGGATTGATTACCTTCTGAGAGATTGCATTGAGGAATGCACATAGCTTCACAATGGCTACTCGAACATTTTCCGGTAGGAGCCCCCTCAAAGCAATCGGAAGCAATTGCGTCATAATCACGTGGCAGTCGTGAGACTTCAGGTTTTGGAACTTTTTCTCCGCCATGTTTATTATTCCCTTTATATTCGACGAGAAGCAAGACGGGACCTTCATACTGCTCAGGCATTAAAAAAAATGACCTTCTCTTCTTTGGTAAGAGCATAGCTGGCACGACCTTGAAACCATTCCGGATGCCGGTCATCTGGGTCTTTCAAAAGTTGCTGGTCCTGCCGTGCTTCCTTTGTATCATTTGTCTTCCCATACACGCCCAAGAAGCTTAGCAGGTTCACGCAAATATTCTTCGTAACATGCATCACGTCGATTGCAGAGCGGACATCTAGGACTTTCCAATATTCTAGCTCCCAAAATATAGATTTCTTCTTCCACATGGGTGCGTGCCCGTCAACTCCCCGCGGAACTGATTGTCCGCCAGGACCCTTTCCAAAGATGACTTTCGAATCCTTGACCATATCAAATATCTCAGCACCAGTACGTTCCGCAGGCTTCGGCCGGTGATCTGCCTTGCCGTTGAAATGCTTGCCTTTCTTTCTTACGTTATGATTTCGGGGAAGAAATCGACGATGACCCAGGTACATGTTCTTCTTACAATTAACCAAACGTACACTTTCAGTCTCATGTAAGCAGTGCGTGCATGCATTGTATCCCTTATTTGTCTGTCCCGAAAGGTTACTGAGAGCAGGCCAATCGTTGATGGTTACAAAAAGCAACGCTCGTAGGTCAAATTCCTCTCCTTTGTGCTCATCCCAGACACGTACACCAGGTCTGGCCCACAACTGTAAAAGTTCATCAACTAATGGCCTTAGGTACACATTGATGTTGTTCCCGGGTTGCTTTGGACCTTGGATGAGCACTGGCATCATAATGAACTTCCGCTTCATGCACAACCAAGGAGGAAGGTTGTAGATGCATAGAGTCACGGGCCAGGTGCTATGGCTGGAGCTCTGCTCGCCAAAAGGATTCATGCCATCAGTACTTAGACCAAATCTTATGTTCCTTGCGTCAGCTGCAAAATCTTTGAACACTCCGTCGATCTTTCTCCATTGCGTTCCATCAGCGGTGTGTCTCAACTCCCCGTCGGACTTACGGTCCTCTTTGTGCCATCGCAACGACTTGGCATGCTTTTTGTTCCTGAACAGACGTTTCAACCGTGGTATTATAGGAGCATACCACATCACCTTGGCGGGAACCCTCTTCCTGGGTTTCTCGCCCTCAACATCGTCACCAGGGTCATCGCCTCTGATCTTATAACGGAATGCAGTGCATACAGGGCATTCATTCAAATTCTCGTATTCACCGCGGTAGAGGATGCAGTCGTTAATGCATGCATGTATCTTCAGAACCTCTAAACCTAGAGGGCAGACAACCTTATTTGCTTCGTACGTACTGGCGGGCAACTCGTTATTCTTCGGAAACATATTCTTCAACACTTTCAGCAAATTTTCAAATGACGAGTCACCTACACTATATATAGTGAAGTGAGCTGAGTCCCGGTTGGCCAGGCCAACCGGGACTAAAGCCCCTCCCGTCCGCCAGCTGTCGACCGAGCGCGATGGGCCCAGATAGTTGGTCGCGGGTCTCCTCCCGAACCGCGACTAAAGACCCCTTTTGTCGCGGTTCGATTATTTTGGGGACTAATGGGGGCGTATGGAAGCCTCTTTTTCTACTAGTGCAGCATGGCCCGGATCCGACGTGATGGGCGTGCACGGGTGCGCCCGGGCGCCCCCATATCCGCTCCATATTTGGATTGGATATGAAGGGTGTTGGTCAGCCCGGGCGTTTGAGGCCCGTTTGAGGCGTCTGTCTAGATGAAAAATCGTGATCTATGGCGGGCCGTCCGGACGTTTGAGGAAGATTTGGGGTGCCCGACTGTAAATGCTCTTATGCAGTAAGTAAAATCCTAAAGCGTTGTTTGCACCCGAGCTCAGATGAGTTTGGATGGACAGTAAGTAAAATTCAAAAAATTGCAAAAAAGAAACTGACATTTTGTGGCACAAACATTGGTGTTTTTTTTTTCATATGCATGCAAAATTTTGCTACGAAATCACCTTCATGTAGGTGTTGGAAAAAAACAAAATTGATGCTTCAAAAGCACTGCTATTTAGAGCATCGATTTTCATTTTGCCCACACCTGCACAGATTTTGCACACATGTTGAAAAAACTTCAATTTTTCTTGAAAGAACATCAGGTTTTTAAATTATTTTTAACTATTTTTTTTGGATTTTACTGTTCACGTGAGCTCGGGTACAGATAGTTGCATCCAACTACAAGCGTGATCATCAAAATAAAATTCTGTTTGAATAGAACCAGACACTTTTGGCCATCCAATGGATGACCAATCAAATTGTCCGGATCAGTTCACACTTTGATGACACTGTTGTATCATCCCGTACGCCGTTCTGGGCTTCTAGGACCTTCGCCGCTTCATCCAGCCCGTTCGCCTTTGCATTCACTGACGTTCCCCCCTTGATCTGGTCGCTGCCCACGTAGCCTCCGTCCATGGCGGACACGTCGTCCACCAAGTGTTTTGTCAAATGAAGTGGCCTAAAAAATTGCGGTTCTCATTGTTTAGTTTGAAACAAACATGATGGACTCGAACGAGGAGTACTTCTACGCCGAGTTCATGGATTCATCATCCGTACGATGATGATCATGATGGAACGATGACAATGAGTGTGATTCTTGAATACATGGAGAGTGCGACGGAGCATGTTCTCAAATTCAAAATGGTTCAACAAAGCGGCATCCGGTGTTAAATCGACAGAGGGCACGACAGCATATGATGGTGTACAATTGCTATCCCCCTCCATTGTTCAAGCCCTATTTCCACCCTCAATTCGGATGCAGGGACAATGTGTTCGAACACATCAACTGATGTGTCAAGGCCTATGATGATTACTTCAAGTTGAAGAAGGATGCCGTTGAAAACATCGAGTGCTCTAGTTACCAGAAGTGCACAGCTCCTATGGGGATGTTTGCCTATGGCACAATCACAAATTCGTGGGACGAGTACCTCCGGAAGTCTGAGAACACATGTCTCGAAGCCTATGAGTAGTATCTATCCTCCTTAAGCGACCTTCGTCAATATCATCTCTAAGACAAGGGATAACAAAGTTGTGGAGAGGGCATTTGTAGTACTCTAAACCAATTCCGCAGATGTTCACGGGCCTGCTAAATGTATAGACGTCGTGGGGATGCATGACGGCAACTTGTATGATCGTGCACAACATGATTGTGAAAGATGAGGGTTAGGGGGATTGCCAAGATCCAAGCATTTAATTTGATGATTTTCTTCAAATGCAACAACAAATTCGTAATCGAGGAACCCATGAGCAGCTTCAAGATGATCTGATTTAGCATATCTAGGCGTTTCACACCGACAACAAATTTAAACTATTTTATTTAAAAACTTTTATGTTTGGAATGTGATATTCATATTTAAATTATTGTTGCATTGAAATATCTATCTTTCGGTTGTCAAAGAATGATGCTATTTAATTTTTAATTATTTTCAATACTCCATGCATATGCGTAGGAAAACAATAAGTTGGATGAGCGACACACCACCGTCCACTGTCTACGGTTACGTTTAGTGCCGTCCGTCCGTTTGATGATCCGCGTTGGAGTTGCCGTAAATTAGCAGCCTTGCGTCCCTAGGCTAGGGGTTTAGGGTTAAGCAAGCTAAGCGTTGCGTTGCGTTGCGTGTGGTCCATATATATTGCCGGCCGGCTGCTAATCGATCCATCACACACGGAAAGGAATACTTGAGCTGTATCGTGTGTGTATGTTTGCCTTTGCCTTTGCCTTTGCCTTGTTGGTTTGGGAGGGTTTGAGACAGACAGACAGATGGGCGTGCGCTGGTGCTCATTAGAACATCACATGGGAGCACATGGATGCTTCAAGGTCAGGTCAGGTCAGGGTTTACCAATTTTGTTTTCTATTGTGTACTT
The DNA here is from genome assembly GCF_018294505.1 of Triticum aestivum. Lineage (NCBI taxonomy): Eukaryota > Viridiplantae > Streptophyta > Magnoliopsida > Poales > Poaceae > Triticum > Triticum aestivum. The sequence continues at coordinate 515,993,813 of NC_057805.1, forward strand.
ATGCCTTTTGTTTTCTTGTCTTGTCAGTCAAGTAGTGGTTAGTTACGGCCAGGGAGTGTCCAGCATTACAAATTTGGCGCTCTCTCTCTCTCTCTCTGTCTCTCTCTCTCTCGGTGGTTGTGGTTGGATTGCACACTAAGTGGAGCCTGCAGCTAGCTGCTTCGGCCGTTGTGCGCTAAGCCAATCTCATGGGGAATTAACACTGGTAGGTAGGTACATGGACGGTCCATAACACATCCGCCCTCTCGTTCGCCCGTTGGGTCAATATGGTCGAATATGGGGATGCATGTGTCATGCTTATTTTAACTAATATGAAATATACAAGTTAGAACATCTACAACAGGACCTCTCAAACCCGTCTCATACGTCTAGGGGGGCACCCGGTCATGATTTTGACCAGACGGCTCCTCAAACGGCCCTCAAACGTCTGGGCTGACCAGCACCCCCATATCCTGCCCAAATATGGGGGCGCCCGG
>NC_057805.1:515994625-516002269 GCF_018294505.1 Triticum aestivum
CCGGATCCATTTGCTCTCTCCTCTCTTCCTCCTCCGCACCGTCCGGCTCGCAGCCCGCCGCGCCCGCTCCGCAGTCGTTCCCAGGCTCTCCGCCACCAGCTTTGGAAGAGCGCTCCCGTCCTCGCCACGGGGGACGTTGTCGCCGGCCCGGACGCCACTATGGTACGTCCGGAAACTCTCCGGCTCCGCCTTGCAGTTGATGTGTTCGACACATTAACCGGCCAGAATTATTGTGATTTTGTTAGGTAAATGATGGATTCCGATGCTTCGTCGGACGAGGATTATGGACCAACGAAGCTTGACCAAATGAACCAAATGCGCAGGACACGGAGAAGTTGTTGGCTATTGGAGAGGCAAGGGGGTTTCCAGGAATGCTCAGATCAATTGATTACATGCATTGCCAATTGAAACACAGCCCCAAATTTCTGCGGGGAATGTATCAAGGTCACACCAGAGAGGCCACCATTGTACTAGAAGCGGTGGCATCACTTGACTTATGGATTTGGCATGCTTTCTTTGGAATGTCCAGTTCTCACAACGACATCAACGTGCTTCAACGATCTTCGGTGTTCAGGAGGCTTTGCAATGGGGAATCACTGCCGTGCAACTACACCGTCAACGGCCGGGACTACTGTCGGCGTCAAAACCGGCAGATCTCGGGTAGGGGGCCCAAGCTATGTGTCTAAGGATCGATGGTAACAATGGATAAAGGGACACAATGCTTACCCAGGTTCGGGCCATCTTAAAGGAGGTAAAACCCTACATCTTGCTTGATTGTATTCGATGAGTATAGGGGTTACAAGAGTTGATCTACCTCGAGATAGTAATGGCTAAACCCTAGCTTGTCTAGCCTATGAATATTGTGATCATAGCCTCTACGGACTAAATCCTCCGGTTTATATACACACCGGAGGGGCCAAGGGTTTGTACAAAGTCGGTTCACAAGGGAAGGAAACAATACATTCGGACTCTAATCTTGTCGTCCACGCACACAGGAGTCCTACCCGAACACGGAGTGATGGCCCTAAGCTTTATCCTCACGGCCCATTCAGTCCGGCCCGCATCCTCGAGCCGGACACCCGAGGACCCCCGAAACCAGGACTCCCTCAGTAGCCCCCGAACTTGCCTTCAATGACGATGTAGTATGCGGATTTATGTCTTCGGCTTTGCAAGGCGGATTCTTCACCATACTCCGGATTGATGATAGTCCGGCATCGGCTTCTGGGCCCAGTCTTTATGATTCCTCCCTGTCGTCGCCTCGATTTCCACGCGTTGAGCGAATGCGAACGGTCCATGTTTTCTTACAATTTAACCCTTTACCAGGCGCGGGTGGCGTCTATATAACGAGGTTAGATCCCCAAATGCCACCTCACATCGCCCAAAGAGCACCAGAGCAAACCACGAAAAAGTTCAAACCATGGCAAGCACCCTTGGCTCCTCCTCACGCCCTCATGGCCCTTAAGAGGGGGATTGGCGAAGCTGCTCAGTATCCCACCTTCAGCTGAGTCGACTTCAGACACAAGGATATCCCTGAGGGAGTCCTGGATTAAGGGGTCCTCGGGCGTCCGGACTAGGTAACATGGGCCGGACTAATGGGCTATGAAGATACAAGACAGAGACTTCTTCCCGTGTCTGGATGGGACTCTCCTTTGCGTGGATGGCAAGCTTGGCATTCGGATATGTAGATTCCTTCCTTTGTAAACCGACTCTGTACAACCCTAGGCCCCTCCGGTGTCTATATAAACCGGAGGGTTTAGTCCATAGAGGCAATCACAATCATACAGGCTAGACATCTAGGGTTTAGCCATTACGATCTCGTGGTAGATCAGCTCTTGTAATCCTCATATTCATCAAGATCAATCAAGCAGGAAGTAGGGTATTACCTCCATTGAGAGGGCCCGAACCTGGGTAAACATCGTGTCCCCCGTCTCCTGTTACCGTCGACCTTAGACGCACAGTTCGGGACCCCCTACCCGAGATCCGCCGGTTTTGACACCGACATTGGTGCTTTCATTGAGAGTTCCACTGTGTCGTCATCAGGAGGTTCGATGGCTCCATCCATCATCTACAACAATGCAGCCCTGGAGGAAGTTTTTCTCCCCAACCAAATTTTCATATTCGGCGGCTTCGCTCTGCGGGCCAACTCACTTGGCCATCTAGAGCAGATCGACAGCTACACCCTAGGTCACCAGATTAGTTTGGAAATCTGGACTATGTCGCTGATATCCGAGGAGACTTGATCTTCAAAGGGTTCACAACCCTAACCGCCGCTCTGGCCTTAGATCCGGAGTGCACCACCAGGTCCGAAGACGGGATTACTGAGCCCGCCGGACCATCTGCGGCTACTAAGCCCGGCATGGGAGAGCCGGAGGAAGTAGTGTCGCTGGCGACCATCATAAAGCCAGGCCCTTCTCCGGACACTGGCTCCAAACCCTCGGAGACAGCATCGTGCGAGCTCGGCCAAGGAGTTTCCTTCCTGCCGTACTCCATGGATTTTCTTCTCCCAGGCCAAACCTCGCCTTTAAGCGAGGCTCTGGACTTTATGCGATCCCTTGTCATTACAGAGGAGGAATGTCCAAACTACGCCCAGCCCGGACTAGGGGCTGAGAGCGGGGAATTTTACGTCCCACCCACCACCCACTTAATAGCCACCGTCGAGGACTTAACTGACATGCTCGACTACGGCTCCGAAGACATCGACGGTATGGACGACGATGCCGGAGAGGAGCAGGCCGAAAACCCGCCGTTTACCGGACGTTGGACGGCCACCTCTTCGTATGACGTGTACATGGTGGATACACCCAAAGCGGGTAACGGCGATGACAAAGAAGATCCAGTTGAGGATAAGCCTCCTGAGATACAGCCAAAGCGCCGACGTCAGCGGCGCCACTCTAAATCACGCCATGGAAAAGACAGCAATACCGGCACATGAGAAAACATTACTCTCGACGATGCCGAAGACAAAGAAGACCCCGTCGAGCCAAGCTCCGAACAGCACAATCGGGAAGATGGGCAAGTTAGCCCTGACGAACAGGCCGTAAACGACGACTCGGAGGACAACAATTATCTTCCTCTCTCCGAGGATGGGGTGAGCCTTGGCAACGAGGATTTTATCGTGCCTGAGGAACCTCTCGAGCAGGAGCGCTTTAAGCGCCGACTAATAGCCACTGCAAGGAGCCTGAAAAAGAAGCAGCAGCAGCTTCAAACTGATCAAGATCTACTTAATGACACGTGGACTAATGTCCTGGCAGCCGAGGAGTACGGCCTCGAGCGCCCAACCAAAAGTTACCCGAAGCGTAAACTGCTACCCCAATTCGACGGCGAGGCCTTCGAGCCCGCACCATCAGCACGTAATGCGGCTGACCGACCACCTCATGGCCGGGACAGAACGGCAACTCAAGCCGAACACCAGCCCATACTACCTCGCCACAAAGGTAGAGATATAACAGCTCAGGGATATACATATGACCTGCGGCAAGACCTGGACAATAGAGCAGGTCAGACCAGATCGATCTATGGATCGCGGGGGCGTGCCCCGACGCGCGACAACGGCTATCTAGCCGGACGTGACAAGCATAATCATGCCCGGGCCGAAAACCGCAGACGGACTCCATCCGAGCTACGTCGCGACTTGGTCCGATACAGAGGCGCCGCACACCCCCTCTGCTTCACTGATGAAGTAATGGAGCATGAATTCCCAGAAGGGTTTAAACCCGTGAATATCGAATCGTATGATGGAACAATAGATCCCACTGTATGGATTGAGGATTTTCTTCTCCATATTCATATGGCCCACGGTGATGATCTTCATGCCATCAAATACCTCCTGCTAAAACTCAAGGGACCAGCTCGGCACTGGTTGAACAGCCTGCCTGAAAACTCCATTGGCAGCTGGGAGGACTTGGAAGACGCCTTCCATGACAACTTCCAAGGTACATACGTCCGACCTTTGGATGCCGATGACTTAAGTCACATAGTTCAACAGCCCTGAGAGTCAGCCAGGAAATTCTGGACTAGGTTCCTAACTAAAAAGAACCAGATCGTCGACTGTCCGGATGTCGAAGCCCTAGCGGCCTTTAAGCATAGCATCCGCGACGAATGGCTCGCCCGACACCTCGGCCAGGAAAAGCCGAAGTCCATGGCAGCCCTCACGGCACTCATGACCCACTTTTGTGCGGGCGAAGATAGCTAGCTAGCCCGTAGCAACAACAACTCAAGTGAACCTGGCACCTCTGAAGCCAGAAATAACAACAACAAGCCCCGACGCAACAGGCACAAGCGTCGAAACAACGGTGATAATACCGATGACACGACGGTCAATGCCGGATTCAGTGGCTCCAAGTCCGGCCAGCGAAAGAAGCCATTTAAACGGAACAATCCGGGCTCATCCATCTTGGACCGCATTCTCGACCGTCCATGTCAGATCCACGGCACCCCCGATAAACCAGCCAATCATACTAACAGAAGTTGTTGGGTCTTTAAATAGGCCGGCAAGTTAAATGCCAAGAACAAGGAGAAGGGGTCGCAGAGTGAGGACGATGATGAGGAGCCCCGTCTGCCGAACACAGGGGGACAAAGAAGTTTCCCCCCAGGTTAAAATGGTGAACATGATATACGTTACCCATATCGCCAGGAGGGAGCGCAAACGTGCACTCAGGGACGTCTATGCGATAGAGCCAGTCGCCCCAAAATTCAACCCATGGTCGTCCTGCCCGATCACTTTCGATAGCAGGGACCATCCAACCAGTATCCGTCACGGCGGTTCAGCCGCACTGGTCTTGATCCAATCACGATGGATTCCACCTCACGCGAGTCCTCATGGACGGTGGCAGCAGCCTCAACCTACTCTATCAGGATACGGTCCGCAAGATGGGCATCGATCCATCAAGGATCAATCCCACAAAACATACCTTTAAAGGAGTAATACTAGGTGTAGAAGCCCGCTACACGGGCCCAATCACATTGGAAGTCGTCTTCCGATCTCCGGACAACTTCCGAAGTGAGGACTTGATCTTCGATATCGTCCCCTTCCGCAGCGGTTATCATGCACTGCTCGGACGAACTGCATTTGCTCGATTCAATGCGGTGCCACACTATGCTTATCTCAAACTCAAGATTCCCGGACCACGTGGTGTCATAATAGTCAATGGAAACACGGAACGCTCCCTCCGTACCGAGGAGCACACCGCGGCCCTGGCAGCAGAAGTACATAGCGGCCTTATCAAGCAGAACCTCAATTCGGCGGCCAAGCTCCCGGACACTATTAAACGCGTCCGAAGTACTCTGCAGCAGGACAGTCCAGCTCGTTATGAGCTCGACTAGCAATTCGGCCTCCGTCTCAGTCCCGACCAAATGGCGGCGTTTGTACCGCGTGTACATAACTACGCACTCAAAATACCATGGGCATAGACGGAGGCATAACTTGATTGTGGTCCATCATACGGCTCCCACACATACTTTTCCTTTTCCTTCTTACCATTTTCTGGTCTCTTTTTCACAGGCCCCTCATGACGGCCTGATCATCGGTCTTTTCTAAGGATAGATATACCAAGGAGGCAAGCAGTACAGACGTGTGGGGGAATCTCTAGATGTTATTCTTGACAATCACTCTACCTATTTTCAGGACCCGCACGCAGCTCCCCCTTGGTCCTGGCATGTTAAATAGCCAGGATGCTTATCGCACTATTTGTACAAAATACGCTTTGACGTATTAATCAAATTATAATGGAAACAGTTTGCGGCCCAGATTATGTGGCACTAGCTTACTACTTCGTTTTATTTCGCCATTCTTGTCGATTGCACCCGTACACTTTGGTATGCTTTAATTCGCCAGGGGCTTCATTGCGCTCCATACAACGGCAACAAAGTTCGAACACTTTTCATAGTACAGTTCGGCACCCGAAGCTTAGCACTATATGCATCGGCTCCGAATCATGTCTTTAGTCAATAGTTGGGTTGCCCGGCTCCTGTGCTTGCTACCTTACGTTCCGTCCTATCGGCTAGGGTAGTAAAGGGAGAACTATTGCGATTGTGTTTCTGGTTTACCCGAGCAAACACCTCAGTAGAGAAAGCCGAAAACTGACTGTCATGATATGGCGAGAGCTGGTCAGCTATTCGGAGGTTAAAAATCTTTTGCGATATTTTCCGCACTATGCGATGAATCGGCCTCCATCCGATCAGGTGTTTACAGCACCCTAGTCCAGATTAAATACTAACTAGAGGTTGCGCCTACATTTTTACTGTCAAACTCCGATTGCAAAGTGAGGATGATAAATCCACATAGTCCGATTGCCTGGTTCGTTGCGCTAAACACCTCCTTCAAGGGCCAAACTCTTGGATCAAGAGTGTTTAGATTCCATCCCGAACACCCCCATACTATCTACGTGGGGGCTGAAGCCGACGACTGGCCAACTCTCAGATTTAAACAAAACGGCCGCACAGGAGGTAAAATTCTTAGACAACAAACATTATATTACATAAACGGCTCTGTTTCATAATACAGGAAGGGATAACATGAATGACTTCATTCAAAGATAATGTCTTTTGAACACTGGCCCTCTACAATGCGGGTTCCCTTCAGGACATCCTCAAAATACCGCTGGGGCGTGCGGTGCTCCTTGCCCGCGGGTGGTCCCTAGGTCGCGAGCTTGACGGCGTCCATCTTCGCCCACTGTATCTTGACACGGGCGAAGGCCATCCGCGCACCTTCGATGCAGACCGACCGCTTGATGGCATCAAGCCGAGGGCAGGCATTAACTAGCCGCTTCACAAGCCCGAAGTAGCTGCTAGGTATGGCTTCAGCAGGCCACAAACAGATTATCAAATCCTTCATGGCCAGTTCGGCCACCCGATGCAGTTCAGTCAGCTGTTTCAGCTGATCGCTAAAGGGCACCGGATGCTCTGGCGCAAGGTATTGCGACCAGAACAGCTTCTCCGTTGAGCTCCCCTCTTCGGGTCGGAAGAACTCCGCAGCGTCGGAAACACTGCGTGGCAGATCTGCAAACACCCCTGGAGAACTCCAAATCCGGGTCAGTAAGAGGTACCTTTTCTTCACATACTTGCTCTGCATAATAAAAGCCTTACCCGCCGCGATTTTCCTGGCCTCCTGGATTTCCTGGAGGGCGCCCTGGGCTTCGACCCGGGCATCTTGTGCGCTTTGACAACGGCCAGGGTGCAATAAAGAAAATACAGCCACGTACGTACATACGGGCGGGGTCTCGAATGCCTACTCGCGCATACGTACGGCCAGGGCTCGTGTACATGGCTGGGTCGGAACAGATAAACAGCGTCGTCATCGTGTTCATGGGGAGCCAACCGGCTGGGTCGGAACGGAATGCGTCGTCGTGTTCATCGGGAGGGCTTGAACGGAACAGGCATTGGAAACGAGGCCTGGCGTACCGCAGAACGGAGGAAACGGCCTTGTGTTCGACCGGCCACGTTCAAAACGGGATCCTGTTCATCGGGAGGGGTCTGGCGTACCGCAAAACGGAGGAAACGGACCTCCTACGATCGAAACGGGGGTCCTGTTGATCGGGAGGGGTGTGGCGTACCTCAAAACGGATGAAACGGACTTGTGTTGGAGCGCTACGGTCGAAACGGGGGTCCTGTTCATCGGGAGGGGTGTGGCGTACCGCAAAACGGACG
>NC_057805.1:516002954-516086818 GCF_018294505.1 Triticum aestivum
AGTTAGCAGCAGTAGCGAAGGAATCGCTCGATCGGGTTCAGTTAACAGCCATCCATCGATCGCTCGGGTTCAGTGACGCGTAGCCTGTAGTGCAATTGCTCGGGTTCAGTTAGAGCCCAACGCCTCGCTCGGGTTCAGTTAGAGCCAACGCCTCGCACACACGCGCGTACGTGTACGAGAGAAACGCGCATCGCTCGGCCCCCGACCGCCCACCGTAACCGGGAACTCCCCGAAATTTTCCTCGCCCTCGCTTCTACCACGGTTTTTTTCGTCATGGACGGCCCAAAGAATGTCATGCAGCTGCGTCTCCGGCCCGCCCAGGACGAAAAGCCCATTTTCTGTCATGATTTTTTGTCATAGAAGTAGGAGCCCACCACATCTATGATGATACCGGGTTTTGTCACAATTATCGTCATAGAAGTGTCATATGTATGACAGAAAAAAATTCGTTCGGCCCAAAATGTCACGGATGTGTATTTTTTTGTAGTGTACTCCTCTCCGCGTGGGCTTCCACTGCCGCGTCTTCCCCAACTCCGAGTCGTCCACCGCCCTGGTGCTCTCACCGCTGCGTGGTCAACATGGTCAAGGAACGACTTCCATCGGAAGAGTACTGTACGTGGAGAGGCTGACAGCTGGGTCCACGGCCGCAGCAAGGAAGTGCCTCCTTATTACACGGAAAATAATGATCCCTCCACCTAACAGCAGGGACCCACCGGACGGGTCACCGTATTTCATGAAAAAAACGTTTCGCCCCTGATTGCTGGGACCCACCAGCTACATCTTCGCACACAAGGAAGTGCGTCCATATTACGGGCAAAAAAATGATTCGCCACCCCGACTGCTGGGACCCACCAGCTACATCTTCGCACGCAAGGAAGTGCCTGACAGTCGGGACCCACTCGGTCGAAGCGTACGTAGCGTTGTCATTTTGGCCGCGAACGTGTACGTACATACTAGTCAATCGGTCTGTCTGCAGGCTGCAGCGATGAACCGTGGCCGTGTAAGGAAGGGCACGTGTGGTAGTAGAGGCGCGCACGTGTGGTAGTAGAGGCGTGCACGTAGCATGTACACGTACGTACAGCGGCCAGGTGCAAGAAAGTAAATACGGCCACGTACGTACATACGGGCGGGGTCTCGAACGCCTACTCGCGCATACGTACAGCCAGGGCTCGTGTACATGGTTGTGGCTGGGTCGGAACGGAGAAACTGCGTCGTCGTCGTGTTCATGGGGAGGCAACGGAATGCGTCGTGTTCATCGGGAAGCAACGGAACGCGTGCTGTTCATCAGGAGCCAACCGGCTTAGACGGAACAGCCGATGGAAACGAGGCCTGGTGTACCGCAGAACGGAGGAAATGGCCTTGTGTTCGACCGGCCGCGGTGGAAACGGGGTCCTGTTCATCGAGAGGGGTCTGGCGTACCGCAAAACGGAGGAAACGGACCTCCTACGGTCGAAACGGGGTCCTGTTGATCAGGAGGGGTGTGGCGTACCGCAAAACGGAGGAAACGGACTTGTGTTGGAGCGCTACGGTCGAAATGGGGGTCCTGTTCATCGGGAGAGGTGTGGCGTACTTCAAAACAGGACTCCACGGGATACTGTTCATCTCCACCGTCGACTGCCTCCACGGGCTGCTGTTCATCCACCGTCGACTGCCTCCACGGGCTCCTGTTCATCCACCGTCGACCTCCTCCAGCCTCCACCTGCGACTGTTCATCCACGGGTTCCTGTTCATCCAGCCTCCACCGCGCGCTCCTCCACTGGATACTGTTCAACCAACCCTCTCCACGGGGTCCTGTTCAACCACCCCTCCATGGGCTACTGTTCATCCAGCCCTCCACCGGCTACTGTTCAACCAGCCCTCCACCGGCTACTATTCAACCAGCCCTACACGGGGTCCTGTTCATCCAGCCCTCCACGGGGTCCTGTTCATCCACCGGCTCGATCGATCAGGGTACTATTCATCCAGCGGCAACGGCCTCTACTAACACGGGGTCCTGTTCATCCAACCCCCACCGGGAACTGTTCATCCAAACTACCCAACAACGCTCACTGTTCATCCACAGGCAGCATCGATCGGCTTCAGTTAGTAGCAGTAGCGAAGGAATCGCTCGATCGGGTTCAGTTAATGGCCATCGACCGATCGCTCGGGTTCAATAACACGTAGCCTGCAGTGCAATCGCGCAGGTTCAGTTAGAGCCCAACGCCTCGCTCGGGTTCAGTTAGAGCACAACGCCTCGCACACACGCGCGTACGTACGAGAGAAACGTGCATCGCTCGGCCCCCGACCACCCACCGTACCTGGGAACTCCCCTGATATTTTCCTCGCCCTTGCTTCTACCACGGTTTTCTCCATAATGGACGGCCCAAAGAATGTCATGCAGCTGCATCTCCGGACCGCCCAGGACGAAAAGCCCATTTTCTGTCATGATTTTTTGTCATAGAAGTAGGAGCCCACCACATCTATGATGATACCGGGTTTTCTCACAATTATCATCATAGAAGTGTCATAAGCATGACAGGAAAAAATTCGTTCGGCCCAAAATGTCACGGATGTGTCTTTTTTTGTAGTGAATTGTCATTTTCCCCCTCCTTTTATCATGCTAGGAGAGGTACACGGCAAACTGTACCAAAGATCCCGGCAAGCCTAGCTGCAGCAAATCCGGTGCCGAACTCGTCAACTAGGACAGGGGCTAATACGGGGGTGGCACCGACTCATCCACCTCATGAGGATTCGGATGACGTATCCGTCACCAATTCCGAAGTGGAGAGTGTGATGAATCATCGATGCTTAAAAGAGACCCTGCGCGCCCCGACTTTTTCTGAGCAGGAATTTACCGCCCTTAGCACCATGGACGCATATATCAGAGCTGCCCGGGACGGACTTACTGGAGTTACTCGCCTGTTCTCGAAGGATATACAGGTGAAAATTTGTGCGAAATTAATAGATATGTACCAGTAGCCCCCGAGACTTAAAGCGGTAGAGACTAACCGATTTGAGGATCGTTATAACCGCAGGTTCTCAAAGAGAAGAACAACGCACTGTCCCAAGAGCTCGAAACAAACCGGACATAGTGAAATGCTGCTATCGCCGAGCTTGAAGAGATGAAGAGCGCTCCGATGACCAAAGGGAAAGGAAAAGCTGGAGGAGCAAATGAATAAGCAAGCCGAAGAGATAAAGAGCTTAAAGGCTCAACTCTCGGATGCGCAGAAGGAAAACCAAAAGTTAAAGGGCGGCATATTTGGTATGACTCTTGAACCATCCGGAGGACTTTATACAGTCCTATAATATGGAATGTGATAATGTTGTTCTTGCAGGTCTGTTAACCAGCCGTCACGAAGAAGAGGTGTCTGGGTTCCAAGGTGACTGTGACACCCAAGTTTTTATTTGGATTTTTTCAAAAGATTTTATTTGACTTGAGGGAGGTGATTTAAATTTTTCTTCAAAAGAACTCTCCCTTTTCAAAATATTTTTTTTATGGCAAGAGTTTTATTTGGATTCACCCAAGACTTGTTTTTGGTCTTGGAGGTTCTTGCTTTTTATTTGGACTCAAGACAAAGTGCTTTTCATTTGGGGAAAATGCCTTTTGAAATTTTCTTTGATAATACTCTATAGCTTTTGGAATAATCCTTTACCACTTTCAACAATTCTCTCTTGCCATGGCCTTAGTGCTAATCCACTCCCCTAACCCTTTGCTCATCTTTGGATCATGTTTTGCATCAAATCCAGCAAGTTGAACCTCCCCATATGATTATTTTCCTTTTAAATCTTATCAAAACAATTTCTGTCTTCTATGCTAGCCCTTAGAGATTTACGAAGGAGCTACCATTTCTGCTTTGATTTTTGCCCCCAAACCATTTTCCCCTCCTAGTCCTTTGAACCCTGAACCAAGATCCATGAAAATCCACTGGTCTTCAGTTCAACTTTTTCAAACTATACTTGCTGCAAGTTTGGACCAGATTTGTCAAATTTGGTGAAATTCATTCAAATCTTTCTCCAAAAATTCTGAGTAAAATCAGGCAGCCCCTGGGTGCATTGAGTGGTCACCTCACCAAGTCCCAGCCCCAGGAAAAATTTTCTGCTTACCCAATCATTCTGTCGAACACCTGCAGGGCATTGTCAAAATCAAGTTCAGTCAAGTTCAGTTAACAGTGGCTGAACCACTGTCATTTTCTTCAGTGTTCGATCTCAATCTCGCCAGTGTCGCTGTGTCGCCTTGCTCCCCGTCCTCTCCCCCTTGTTCCTGTGCCGCACGATCCCCTGGAGCCTTGCGGACGTCGGCGACGAGCAAGAGGAGGTGCGCCGCCCCGTGACCGACGCCAGCGGCGGCTTTGCGGCCGCCAGAGAGAGGCGCGGCGCAGACGGCGCCACCCAGCGCCGCCCAAGCCACCAGAGCTCGCCGCGTGGCCTTCCACTCCCCAGAACGCGCTGCCACTCTCGTCGTGAACCGCAGGGCGCGGAGCGCGCTCTCTGCCGCTGTCGTGCCCGTGTGGCCACCCCACCGTGGACCGGTGCCATTACGCCAAGACCAGCCAAGATTTGCGGGGGAACGGCACCAGTAACTCCCACTGATGCTGCCCGGCCACTCAAACCCCCTGCTCACCCACTGCCTCGCCGTAATCGCTCGCCGGAGCAACCCCGTTCACGGCCACCCCCTCGATCCGCCTATAAATAGAGGCCCCGAGCTTCAACTCGAACCCACACCACCTCTGCACTCCCCCAAGACCCTGCCTAGCCACTGGAAGAGCCCCGAGGAGGTCTCCTTCCTCAACTCCGGCCGCCGCGACCCGCCACGGGACCCAGCTTGATTCGCTCCCGTGCGTGCACCTCTGCCTCCCATTTCTTGCCAGTAGCCCTCTAGTGCATCCCTCCTTCTGACCCGCGCTTCAATTCGAGGTTTGCAGCACATCACCGGAGTTCTCCACCATCACCCGAGCCGCCGTCCGCCGGAGAAAGTGTCGCCGTCGACGTGGTACTCTCCGTCGGTCGAATCCACCACCCACCGACGCGGAAGGACACGCTGAAGCTCTTGGTACACTCCGATCTCCCTGTCTCGCCGTGATTCGACGCCGGCGACCTCCGCAGCCTTCGGGCGCCGGCGAGGTTTTTAAACCTGACATGTGGGACCCCCTGTCAGCCTCTATTCTCTTCCCCCTCGAAACGTTTTCTGTTGGCGCCTTCGGGCAATATACGTTTTCCCTTTTGAGCTGGCGCGTTTCTTTCCGAAGCGTTTTCTGTTTTCTCAGTTTAAACCCTGGAACTTTTCTGTTTCATTACAGATGAGTGCCTGGACAGAAACCTTTATACCTTTTTAATAAAAAGTGATTTTTGAGTGATTCTTTTTCTGACAGTCTTAAAATTTTGTCTAGTTTTTTATGGGATTTATTTGGAAATTTTTTGGAGAAGTTTTTATGCACGCGTTGGTTTTCACGTTAGTGCCCGTTTTCGTTATGCCGTAGGTTCCGGAAAAGGTGACGGAGCCGCGAACTTCGCCGAGCTAGACTCCGACTTCTCCGAACCAGGCAAGCATGTTTGAACCTTTGATATGATAGGTGTTTGCATGTTTGCGTATAAGTTTGTGCGTGGCATATGAGTGTCGGTGAGGACCTCGTTGCTTGTGAGGCAACTACCCGCATGTTCCAAAGTTGCGATGATCTCTGGTGAGAGATGGCCTAATCATATGGTGACATGAAGGGCAGCAAGGTGGTACTGTTGTAGCATACCAGCCTTGCGTCATCCGACAATTCCGACGTTAACGTGGACGGAGTCACGTTATCGTTCTTTTCCCTTCCGTGCTACCACATGTTTCTTTGCCAGGATGCGGTTTAGTAAGTTGGTAACCTCTTTCCGTGTACACACCAAACAGAGGGGCCGAGATGATGGTTCCATGGCCCTGGATTAAAGCCAGTCATCCGGTCAGGGGGCATGGGTGTTTCCGGTTGGGACCGAGAGGGGGGCACCCCCTTAGAGCGCGCGTATAGAAATTTGATCCCATGCTACGCGAGGTTGTAGCCTCCCCGTCTCAAGGTTTTTCTTGAACGTTGCCGAGGGTGATCCCTGGCTTCGGAATGTTGAATGGGTGTGTACTGGTTAGACGTGTTTCTTCCAAAACATCGTAAACGGAACTAGTCCCCGTGACTACTGAAATCCGTTGCCTGTGGTTAAGTACAAACTCTGCAGAGTCGAATCCTTCCAAGTCATCGTATCCATGATCAAGTAGGGTGATCAGTATATCCATATCTATCCTCGTGGAAATTTATCCCCAGTGAACAAGCTCGAGTGGTAAACCCAGTTTAATTGTTATTCCTGCGGATGGACTAACCTTATATTTGTCTCGTGCTTGTAATAATTTATGTTCTCGAGCCACTGAATTATTGAGCTTCAATATAAGCCCTTTATGTGATGTCGCTCAGACGTCCAACTGTGGCATGTTTGCCTTTTATTTTCAATATAAGCCCTTTATGTGATGTCGCTCAGACGTCCGACTGTGGCATGTTTGCCTTTTATTTTCAATATCAGCCCTTTATGTGATGTCGCTCAGACGTCCGACTGTGGCATGTTTGTCTTTTACTTCTGCTATAAGCCCTTTATGTGGTGTCGCTCCGACGCCCGACTGCGGCATTATTATTCTTGCAGTTTCCTCTCGAGGAGTCATTCAGACCCTCGTTTGGCACCAGTATTACTATTCTTGCAGTTTCCTCTCGAGGAGTCATTCAGACCCTTGTTTGGCACCCAGTATTTATTTTGAGATTTCGGGAGGGCTACCACCCGACTTCTCTGTTATTTTCCCACGCATTATTATCTCTATGGCTGAACGCACTGGTTAATCTGTTCCTATGCTTCATGTTTACATTTGTTATATGTTATGTCCGAACTGTCTTGCGAGTACTTTCATAGTACTCACCTGGCTTGTTGATTTGGCCAGATGTTGACGAAGGCGATCTCTTGGATGAAGAATTTGATAGTGCGTCCGACGCCTAGAGGAGTCCCAGTCAGTCCTGTGCGATCCCGGATTCTGGTCACTTGTATTATATACGCTTCCGCCACCCGCAATAAGTCTCCTCGAGCCTCACTCCGACGCTCGAAGAGCTGTAGTCTTCAGGAGTCATATCACCCGCTTCGCGGTGATATTTCCGCCATCGTAGTTATCGTGAGTTAGTAGTTATGCCACCCCATCCGCCGTTATGTTTTATCGGCGTGCATGTAATAAATTGTTGAGCAATCCCCGTTCAACCTTGTATTATATTCAGTACTCCTGGTATTTTTCTTCTGTGACCGAGATATTGTCTACCAGTGAGAAGGAATTCTTCGTTACTGGTCCGTAAAAGGGATTGGTCTCTCAATAATTATTTTATTGAAAAACCGGTCGTGACAAGGTTGGTATCAGAGCCAGGCTGACTGTAGGAAGCCACTAGGTGCGATCGCTAATCGGTTATTAGCGTCTTTTGTGCTTTTTCAGCATTTTGCAATTGTAGCTATTTTCTGTTGGTCATCATAAATTTATGACATGACTACTCAGAATTTTTGCCTACTTTTGTAATGGCTGGCAGTAGCTGTGAGACTCGAGTGTTCACGAACGTGCCCGAGGGGTTTGTCAAGCTCCTCGTCTCCATCACCAAGCTCGCGATCGGGCCAGCGACTCGCCCGGAGTTCACACTTTACCAGCACAAGCTCAGTGACGACGTGTCTATGCACCAAGCTGTGGTGCAATTCAAGGAAGGACGTTCTGCAGCTCGCCACTTCCGTTTTGTGGGAAGGACCATGCCTACGGAGAGGCATGCCATGCAGATGGCTGCCCGTGAGGCGATAGCTCGCCTTCGGGATATCCTTCCTACGATGAAGACTCGTCGCTACCGCTACCTCCCATGCCATGTGCCATATACCAGTCACTATGCATTCGCCTGCCATCGGGGAGAGCGAGATGAAGCCATCGAGATGGTTGTGGAGTATCTCAAGGCTCTGGAGGAGTCTTTCGACAACCTCGTGGACGATCTTGTGGCTGCCCGCATGGACTTAGTCCGGGGCGGTCCTGCCAGCAAGAAGGAGCTTCTTCGCACAGCACCGCCACTGACATTCGTCTCGTCCTCAGCATCCTATGCACCGGCCGTTTTAGCCACTGCTCGCCGTCTTCTTACCACTGAGGAGTTCGACCGAGTCATCGCTCCTACTCCAGTCAGAGCTGCACCGCCTGCCGCAACCGCTCTACCGCCTGTCGCTCCCGCGCCATCACCGCAGCACAGTGTTGCGTGCCAGGAGCCAGCTAGAGAGGAGGTGGAGGTTGATTCTCCTGGACTGCTGAGTCTTGCCCTCGGCAAGGGGAAGGAAATCTTCACCATCTCCGACTGAGTGCACCGAGTAGCCGCGCGTTATGTCTGCTTGTATGATGTGTTTTCTCTGTACGCTAATTTGTATTAGTGTGTTTGCTGCTTTCCGGAGGAGTACGCTAGTCTAAATAACATGTCAGGAATGTGTACGCACATCCTGAGTGCTGTATCATGTGTTTGCTTTTCGCGTGTAAGATATAAGCTAAGCAGTTCTTCTCCGTGCAAAATCGTTTATGTTTTCTTAAAAAAAAACCTTGAGGTCTTTTAAATTGTTGCCTTTGCAAGATTTTCCTTGTGCTACACAGTTCTTCTCATGAGTTTTTACTAAATAATACCCCCAGACTGGAAAAATGTCTCGCCCGTGGACTCGCTCCATGCCCAATCAGCCAGAAGAAGTTTATGGGACACAGACTAGCAACAACTTCACCCAGGGACAGTCCCAGTCAACTAGACAGCGAAGCAGCCTTGTCTCAAGTATGCCGTCTCTTCGAACAAAGCCAGCAACAGCACCAAGAGATGATGAATCATGTCATCAATATGGGAAACCACCGTGAACCCTATCAACCACATTCCAAGTTATCTGAGTTACAGAAGACTCGCCCTTCAACTTTTGCTCACACCGATAGGCCGCTGGAAGCCGATGATTGGCTCCGTAACATTGAAAGGAAACTGATTATTGCTCAGTGTTCAGATCATCAGAAGGTACTTTATGCACCACACTACCTTACTGGAGCAGCTGCAGCATGGTGGGAAAACTTCCTACACATGCATCCCAGTGAACACAACATCACCTGGGAAGAGTTCAAGGAGGGCTTTCGTGGGGCACACATTCCTCGGAGCATCATAAAAATCAAGAAGAGAGAATTTGATGACCTCAAGCAAAGAGGCATGTCAGTAACAGAATACAACGGTCAGTTTACCCAGCTATCTCGTTATGCCTACGACGAGCACATGACAGAGAGCAAGAAGATGGAAAAATTCCTGGACGGCCTGGCACCGGCACTAAAATGCCAACTGGTTGTACACACTTTCCCGGATTTTAAAACTCTGGTTGACAAGGCCATTACCTTGGAGAATAAGCGCCGTAGTCTGGAAGATCTCCGTAAGCGAAAGAGGGACAAGACGACTCTTGCTCGCAACAACCGAAGCAAGACTGAGGTTCCAAGGACAGAAGCAAGGAGATCCACGACTACTGATCCAAGGCCCGTCAGACAGTTTCATGCCAGAGACAAGGAGTACACGTACCGTCCAGGGGTCACCTGCTATGCTTGTGGTGAAGAAGGGCACTATGCTAAACAGTGCCCAAAACCAAGGAACTCGGTACCCAAGCCGAACAATGGTGGAAACAATCCAGCCCCCAAGCGCAACAATTTCAATCCCAACAACAACCACAGGAAGGGTCACCTGAACCATGTGACCAGGGAAGAAGCGCAGAATGCCCCAGACATCGTGCTCGGTACGTTCCCTGTCAACACAGTACCTGCCACAGTTTTGTTTGATTCTGGAGCTTCCCATTCGTTCGTTTCGAAGAGTTTTGTTTTGCAACGTGGTTTTACGATACTCCCCTTGGAAAAATCTATGATCATCAAGTCCCCCGGAAATAAGCAAATCGCTCAGGGTTACTGCCAAGGAGTGGTCATTGAGTTCGAAGGACTACAGTTCCAAGCAAATCTCATCGTGTTGGAGAGTAAAGGACTGGATGTCATTTTAGGGATGGACTGGTTGACCACCAACAAAGGATTCATCGACTGTTTCAATCGGACCGTGATTCTCACTCACCATCACGGCAAGACAATAAAGGTTACCTCTCAAGAAAGGCCACGGACATGGCAACCAAAGCTGAACAAAGTGGACATTTCAGAACTGAGAAAAGTTCCAGTGGTATGCGAGTTTCCTGACGTATTTCCTGAAGAACTACCAGGCATGCCACCAGACCGAGAGATAGAGTTCAGCATCGAACTAGCACCTGGCACCGCTCCCATCTATAAGAAACCTTATAGAATGGCACCCTCAGAATTAGTGTAGTTGAAGAAGCAGATAAAGGAATTATTGGACAAAGGATTTATTCGAGCCAGCTCCTCACCATGGGGTTCGCCAGTGTTGTTCGCCAAGAAAAAGGATGGGACACTGAGACTGTGTATAGACTATCGAGCTCTCAATATGGTCACCATCAAAAACAAATATCCGATGCCATAGATAAATGATTTGTTTGACCAGCTCGCACAAGCCAAGGTGTTCTCAAAGATTGATTTGAGATCGGGATATCACCAATTGAAAGTGCGGACAGAAGATATCCCTAAAACAGCATTCACCTCCAGATACGGATTATATGAATTCACAGTGATGCCTTTTGGTCTAACAAACGCCCCCGCATATTTCGTCCACCTCATGAACAAAGTGTTCATGAAATTCATTGACAAATTTGTTGTGGTGTTCATCGACGATATTCTGGTATACTCAAGGACACCGGAAGAGCATGTTGAGCATCTCAGAATTGTTTTGGGAGAATTGAGGAAACATCAGTTGTATGCCAAATTTAGCAAGTGTGAATTTTGGCTAAGACAAGTTGGTTTCCTAGGCCACATATTAAACCAAGAAGGCGTGGTCGTAGACCCAGAGAAAGTCAAAGCCATACTTGACTGGAAGCCACCCGCCAACGTTACAGATGTGCGGAGTTTCCTGGGAATGGCCGGATATTACAGAAGATTTATTGAAGGATTCTCCACTGTGGCAAAACCTATAACACAGTTGCTCAAGAAGGACAAGAAATTTGTATGGACAGAAGCATGCAAGAAAAGCTTCCAAGAACTCAAGAAGAAGCTGACAACCGCACCGGTCTTAACTGTGCCAGACAAACACAAGAGTTTTGAAGTGTATTGTGACGCGTCCCGAAAAGGTCTCGGGGTGTGCTAATGTAGGATGGCAAAGTTGTCGCGTATGCCTCCAGGCAGCTGCGAAAACATGAGGAAAATTACCCAACACATGACTTGGAGCTAGCAACAGTCATACATGCACTCAAGGAGTGGAGGCACTTTCTATTGGGAAATCGCTGTGAAATATATACGGACCATAAGAGCCTCAAATATATTTTCACACAGCCAGAGCTAAATTTACGCCAACGACGCTGGTTGGAATTGGTCAAGGACTATGACGTCGGTATTCACTACCATCCAGGGAAAGCGAATGTAGTGGCTGATGCCCTTAGTCGAAACCCCAGCCCGGACAATGACGGTCCCCAAAACTTGAGGCCTGAGTTTCAGCAAGAGTTCGCTAGGCTCAACATGATGTTAGTCTCTCAGGGCACCATAACAAATCTGGAGATACAACCCACCCTAGTGGAACAAATTAAGAAGGCTCAACAGGGACATCCCAGCATCGAAGGTATAAAGAAGAAAATGGACCTTGGTAAGGCTTCAGAGTTCGTCACAGACAGTGAAGGAATATTATGGTACGGAGACAGACTTTGCGTGCCTAACATTGAGGAACTCAAGCAACAAATCCTAACCGAAAGCCACACCGCTCCATACTCGATCCATCCTGGAGGTACCAAAATGTACAAGGACATTCAGGAAAGATTTTGGTGGCACGGTATGAAAAGGGATATAGCCGCATTTATTGCTTGTTGCGATTCATGTCAGCGCATCAAGGCCGAGCATCAAAAGCCAGCAGGGCTACTCCAGCCAAACAGGATACCGGAGTGGAAATGGGATGAAATAGGAATGGATTTCATCATCGGACTACCCCGATCACAACGCAGAAATGACGCCATATGGGTCATCACAGACCGACTAACCAAGGTTGCTCATTTCATTCCCGTGAAGACTACTTACTCCACACAAAGACTGGCCAAACTTTATCTCTCCCGTATAGTTTGCTTGCATGGAGTCCCAAAGACTATAATCTCCGACCGAGGCACCCAATTTGTCTCCAAATTTTGGGATCACCTACAACAAGCTCTGGGCACGCAGCTAACTTTCAGTATAGCATACCACCCTCAGACTGATGGACAAACAGAACGTGTGAACCAAATCCTAGAGGATATGCTGAGAGCCTGTGTGCTCACCTATGGGTCCAGTTGGGAAGAGAGTTTGCCGTATGCCGAGTTTGCTTACAACAACAGTTACCAAGCCAGCTTGCAAATGGCACCCTTTGAAGCATTGTACGGACGGAGGTGTCGTACCCCACTAAATTGGTCAGAAACAGGTGACAGTCATATCTTCGGCCCAGACATGCTTAAAGAGGCCGAGGAGAAAGTTAAGCAGATCAGGGACAGACTCAAGACAGCGCAGAGCCGACAAAAGAGCTACTACAATCAAAAACATCGTGAGGTCAGCTTTGAACCCGGTGATTCCGTATACCTATGAGTGTCTCCTATGAGGGGCCTGCAGCGGTTCAAAATTAAGGGGAAGCTAGCCCCGAGATTTATTGGACCATTCCGTATAATCGCACGAAGAGGCACAGTAGCCTACAAACTAGACTTACCCAAGGAGCTGTCAGACGTCCATGACGTATTCCACGTCTCTCAACTGAGAAAATGTGTGAGTAACCCGGAGAAGCATGTATCTCATGAGAGCATTGATATACAACCAGATCTCACCTACAGAGAGCGGCCGGTAAAAATATTGGAAGAGTCAGAAAGGAGGACCCTTCAGAAAACGACAAAAAATTTCAGGGTTCAGTGGAGCAACCACACTGAGGATGAAGCTACATGGGAAAGGGAAGACTTTCTCCAGGCAGAGTATCCATATCTATTTGAGGATCAGCAGAAATCTCGAGGACGAGATTTTTCCTAAGGGGGTAGGTGTTGTGACACCCAAGTATTTATTTGGATTTTTTCAAAAGATTTTATTTGACTTGAGGGAGGTGATTTAAATTTTTCTTCAAAAGAACTCTCCCTTTTCAAAATATTTTTTTATGGCAAGAGTTTTATTTGGATTCACCCAAGACTTGTTTTTGGTCTTGGAGGTTCTTGCTTTTTATTTGGACTCAAGACAAAGTGCTTTTCATTTGGGGAAAATGCCTTTTGAAATTTTCTTTGATAATACTCTATAGATTTTGGAATAATCCTTTACCACTTTCAACAATTCACTCTTGCCATGGCCTTAGTGCTAATCCACTCCCCTAACCCTCCCCTCATCTTTGGATCATGTTTTGCATCAAATCCAGCAACTTGAACCTCCCCATATGATTATTTTCCTTTTAAATCTTATCAAAACAATTTCTGTCTTCTATGCTAGCCCTTAGAGATTTACAAAGGGGCTACAATTTCTGCTTTGATTTTTGCCCCCAAACCATTTTCCCCTCCTAGTCCTTTGAACCCTCAACCAAGATCCATGAAAATCCACTAGTCTTCAGTTCAAAATTTTCAAACTATACTTGCTGCAAGTTTGGACCAGATTTGTCAAATTTGGTGAAATTCATTCAAATCTTTCTCCAAAAATTCTGAGTAAAATCAGGCAGCCCCTGGGTGCATTGAGTGGTCACCTCACCAAGTCCCAGCCCCAGGAAAAATTTTCTGCTTACCCAATCATTCCGTCGATCACCTGCAGGGCATTGTCAAAATCAAGTTCAGTCAAGTTCAGTTAACAGTGGCTGAACCACTGTCGTTTTCTTCAGTGTTCGATCTCAATCTCGCCTGTGTCGCTGTGTCGCCTTGCTCCCCGTCCTCTCCCCCTTGTTCCTGCGCCGCACGATCCCCTGGAGCCTTGCGGACGTCGGCGACGAGCAGGAGGAGGTGCGCCGCCCCGTGACCGACGCCAGCGGCGGCTTTGCGGCCGCCAGAGAGAGGCGCGGCGTAGACAGCGCCACCCAGCGCCGCCCAAGCCACCGGAGCTCGCCGCGTGTCCTTCCACTCCCCAGAACGCGCTGCCACTCTCGTCGTGAACCGCAGGGCGCGGAGCGCGCTCTCTACCGCCGTCGTGCCCGTGCGGCCACCCCACCGTGGACCGGCGCCATTACGCCAAGACCAACCGAGATTTGCGGGGGAACGGCACCAGTAACTCCCACTGATGCTGCCCGGCCACTCAAACCCCCTGCTCACCCACTGCCTCGCCGTAATCGCTCGCCGGAGGAACCCCGTTCACGGCCACCCCCTCGATCCGCCTATAAATAGAGGCCCCGAGCTTCAACTCGAACCCACACCACCTCTGCACTCCCCCAAGACCCTGCCTAGCCACTGGAAGAGCCCCGAGGAGGTCTCCTTCCTCAACTCCGGCCGCCGCGACCCGCCGTGGGACCCAGCTCGATTCGCTCCCGTGCGTGCACCTCTGCCTCCCATTTCATGCCAGTAGCCCTCTAGTGCATCCCTCCTTCTGACCCGCGCTTCAATTCGAGGTTTGCAGCACATCACCGGAGTTCTCCACCATCACCCGAGCTGCCGTCCGCCGGAGAAAGTGTCGCCGTCGACGTGGTACTCTCCGTCGGTCGAATCCACCACCCACCGATGCGGAAGGACACGCTGAAGCTCTTGTTACACTCTGATCTCCCTGTCTCGCCGTGATTCGACGCCGGCGACCTCCGCAGCCTTCGGGCGCCGGCGAGGTTTTTAAACCTGACATGTGGGACCCCCTGTCAGCCTCTATTCTCTTCCCCCTCGAAACGTTTTCTGTTGGCGCCTTCGGGCAAAATACGTTTTCCCTTTTGAGCTGGCGCGTTTCTTTCCGAAGCGTTTTCTGTTTTCTTAGTTTAAACCCTGGAACTTTTCTGTTTCATTACAGATGAGCCCTAGACAGAAACCTTTATAACTTTTTAATAAAAAGTGATTTTTGAGTGATTCTTTTTCTGACAGTCTTAAAATTTTGTCTAGTTTGTTATGGGATTTATTTGGAAATTTTTTGGAGAAGTTTTTATGCACGCGTTGGTTTTCACGTTAGTGCCCGTTTTCGTTATGCCGTAGGTTCCGGAAAAGGTGACGGAGCCGCGAACTTCGCCGAGCTAGACTCCGACTTCTCCGCACCAGGCAAGCATGTTTGAACCTTTGATATGATAGGTGTTTGCATGTTTGCGTATAAGTTTGTGCGTGGCATATGAGTGTCGGTGAGGACCTCGTTGCTTGTGAGGCAACTACCCGCATGTTCCAAAGTTGCGATGATCTCTGGTGAGAGATGGCCTAATCATGTGGTGACATGAAGGGCAGCAAGGTGGTACTGTTGTAGCATACCAGCCTTGCGTCATCCGACAATTCCGACGTTAACGTGGACGGAGTCACGTTATCGTTCTTTTCCCTTCCGTGCTACCACATGTTTCTTTGCCAGGATGTGGTTTAGTAAGTTGGTAACCTCTTTCCGTGTACACACCAAACAGAGGGGCCGGGATGATGGTTCCATGGCCCTGGATTAAAGCCAGTCATCCGGTCAGGGGGCATGGGTGTTTCCGGTTGGGACCGAGAGGGGGGGCACCCCCTTAGAGCGCGCGTATAGAAATTTGATCCCATGCTACGCGAGGTTGTAGCCTCCCCGTCTCAAGGTTTTTCTTGAACGTTGCCGAGGGTGATCCCTGGCTTCCGAATGCTGAATGGGTGTGTACTGGTTAGACGTGTTTCTTCCAAAACACCGTAAACGGAACTAGTCCCCGTGACTACTGAAATCTGTTGCCTGTGGTTAAGTACAAACTCTGCAGAGTCGAATCCTTCCAAGTCATCGTATCCATGATCAAGTAGGGTGATCAGTATATCCATATCTATCCTCGTGGAAATTTATCCCCAGTGAACAAGCTCGAGTGGTAAACCCAGTTTACTTGTTATTCCTGCGGATGGACTAACCTTATATTTGTCTCGTACTTGTAATAATTTATGTTCTCGAGCCACTGAATTATTGAGCTTCAATACAAGCCCTTTATGTGATGTCACTCAGACGTCCAACTGTGGCATGTTTGCCTTTTATTTTCAATATAAGCCCTTTATGTGATGTCGCTTAGACGTCCGACTGTGGCATGTTTGCCTTTTATTTTCAATATCAGCCCTTTATGTGATGTCGCTCAGACGTCCGACTGTGGCATGTTTGTCTTTTACTTCTGCTATAAGCCCTTTATGTGGTGTCGCTCCGACGCCCGACTGCGGCATTATTATTCTTGCAGTTTCCTCTTGAGGAGTCATTCAGACCCTCGTTTGGCACCAGTATTACTATTCTTGCAGTTTCCTCTCGAGGAGTCATTCAGACCCTCGTTTGGCACCCAGTATTTATTTTGGGATTTCGGGAGGGCTACCGCCCGACTTCTCTGTTATTTTCCCACGCATTATTATCTCTATGTCTGAACGCACTGGTTAATCTGTTCCTATGCTTCATGTTTACATTTGTTATATGTTATGTCCGAACTGTCTTGCGAGTACTTTCATAGTACTCACCTGGCTTGTTGATTTGGCCAGATGTTGACGAAGGCGATCTCTTGGATGAAGAATTTGATAGTGCGTCCGACGCCTAGAGGAGTCCCAGTCAGTCCTGTGCGATCCCGGATTCTGGTCACTTGTATTATATACGCTTCCGCCACCCGCAATAAGTCTCCTCGAGCCTCACTCCGATGCTCGAAGAGCTGTAGTCTTCAGGAGTCATATCACCCGCTTCGCGGTGATATTTCCGCCATCGTAGTTATCGTGAGTTAGTAGTTATGCCACCCCATCCACCGTTATGTTTTATCGGCGTGCATGTAATAAATTGTTGAGCAATCCCCGTTCAACCTTGTATTACATTCAGTACTCCTGGTATTTTTCTTCTGTGACCGAGATATTGTCTACCAGTGAGAAGGAATTCTTCGTTACTGGTCCGTAAAAGGGATTGTTCTCTCAATAATTATTTTATTGAAAAACCGGTCGTGACAGTGACGTTCTAAAAGAACAGTCGAAAGTGCACGAGCGGGCCTGGAAAGCCATGAAGAGTATGGTCAAAGCCCTATGGCCATCTGATGTCCCCCTGTCGGTGTCAAAACCGACGGATCTTGGGTAGGGGGTCCCGAACTGTGCGTCTGAGGATCGAAGGTAACAGGAGACTGGGACACGATGTTTACCCAGGTTTGGGCCCTCTTAATGGAGGTAATACCCTACTTCCTGCTTGATTGACTTTGATGAGTATAGGGGTTACAAGAGTTGATCTACCTTGAGATCATAATGGCTAAACCCTAGATGTCTAGCCTGTATGATTCTGATTGCTTCTACGGACTAAACCCTCCGGCTTATATAGACACCGGAGGGGCCTAGGGTTGTACAGAGTCGGTTTACAGAGAAAGGAATCTTCACATCCGAACACCAAGCTTGCCATCCACGCAAAGGAGAGTCCCATCCGGTCATGGGGGAAAGCCTTCTATCTTGTATCTTCATGGCCCACCAGTCCAGCCCACGTCATATATTCCGGACGCCCGGGGACCCCCTAATCCAGGACTCCCACAGTATCCCCTGAACCAGGCTTCAATGACGATGTGTCCGGCGCGCAGATTGTCTTCGGCATTGCAAGGCGGGTTCCTCCTCCGAACACTTCAAAGTATTTGACCAAAAGAATTATATCCGACTTGGTATAACAGTTACAACCCCGAACCATAAGGGCAAAATACATATTCAAAACAAATCGCGTCTGCTGACAGCTTTTCCGGCGAGACGTTATGTTCTGGCTTTATTGTTATTTCGAACCGTTTTTTAGCCTCCCGCTTCGCGTTTCGTGACGCGGTTTTATCGACACGTCTTGTCAAGGCAGAGATCGTGTCCCCTTATCGCGGGATTCTCATTAATACGGGTTTGGGTAATCCAACCGAGACGTTAGCACGAACCCTTGGGAATAGGCGAGTTTTAAGGCTCATGAGGGGGAGGTGCTTGATATTCGCAGCTTATAATATGGATAAAAATCCATCCTTCTTCTCCGCACCTTCCTGCCTCTTCCGTCCTCGAGCTCCAGCGCCCCGGTCCCAATTTTTCCCTCCACCCCGACCTCTCTAGCTATGGCTAGATCCGGATCTCAGGGCAAGTGGATGGCCTCCTTTGTAACGGAGAAGGACATCAAAGATCTACGGGAGGCAAGGTACTTGACGGCGGAGATTACACACAGGCTTCCTACCCCGGGGCAGGTCATCCCTACCCCGAAGCCCAGCGAAAGGGTGGTATTCATCCCCCACTTCCTCCGAGGACTCGGGTTTGCCCTCCATCCCTTCGTCCGAGGTCTCATGTTTTACTACGGGCTGGATTTCCATGATCTGGCCCCGAATTCCTTCCTCCACATCTCGGCGTTCATCGTCGTGTGCGAGGCATTCCTCCGCGTCCCCCCACACTTCGGCCTGTGGCTCAAGATTTTCAATGTGAAGCAGAAGGTGGTCGACGGTCAACACACCGGGTGCGGCGGCGCCATGGTAAGCAAGCTCCGCCATGTTATCTGGCCCAAAGGGACATTTGTGGACACTGTCAAGGTATGGCAGCAGGAGTGGTTCTACATCATCGAACCCCGCGGCACCAAGTGGGCGGCCGCTCTTGCTTTTAGATCCGTACCTCCACTGCGGCTCGCGTCTTGGACCAACAAGGGTCTAGACTGGGATCCTCTGACGAGGTGTTGATGCTGCAAAAGTGTATCGAGAGTATGATAGAAAAGGACATCACCCTTGCCGATGTGGTCCAGGTGATGCTTATCCGTCGAGCTCTTCCCTTCCAAAGACGGCCTCTCCACATGTGGGAGTTTAATCCAGAAGGGCCACAGACCCTGCAGCGATTCTTTGGCACGACGCACAAAGGGATCTAGAAGCTGCTCTTCAAGAGCGATAAGGCCTGACCAAGGACGTCTAACGACACCGGCCTCGATTGTAACAATCCGTCCTTCCTAGTATGTATTAAATTTCCGAACATTATCTAGTTCATCAACCTTAGGGAGGGGTACTGGTAATTCTGTCCCCTGAGCAGGGTTGGATAAAGAAGGCGGAGCGGATCAGATGCCCAGCTCCGCTCGCCGAGGGCCCAGCTGAGCCTTTGTTAATGAAGATGCTGGTCCCGGCGCCCTACCAGGCACCGGTAAATAAGGACAAGAAGAAGAAGGGCAAGGAGGCCGAAGGTGGCCTCAATCTCGAAGGTACTCCAGGCGCTATGTCTGGAGTAACCGAGGCTCCTTCCTCTCATGAGGGAGACGAAGATGAGGAAGAGGAGGAGGAAGAAGATAACCCTCCTCTCCAAGGAAAAAAGAGGGCGGCCTCTGTAGATCCGGAGGAAGGGGCATCCAAGAGGGGAAGGATATCTCTCTCGAACGACTCGGATTCGGACGCCGAAGCGATCCCCAAGCACCGCCCCTGGGCCAAGCCCCTTGCCACATCGTAAGTACCTAAGGATGCTTCATATACATCTAATCTTTTATGAATTGTGAGAATACTATTGAATTATGTGTTTCTGTCCGGCTCGCGATCTCCCTCAAGTATCATCGTCATCGGGGGATCTACCGCCGGAGATGATGGAGAGCGAAAAAGATGCCTCCACAAGCTTCGTCGCCTCCTAGGGCGGATGACA
This sequence comes from Triticum aestivum, assembly GCF_018294505.1. Lineage (NCBI taxonomy): Eukaryota > Viridiplantae > Streptophyta > Magnoliopsida > Poales > Poaceae > Triticum > Triticum aestivum. The sequence continues at coordinate 516,022,734 of NC_057805.1, forward strand.
CCGAGGTGTCGTCCCAAAGGATTTCTCTGGGCTTTGGAGAAGTGTGGGAGAGGACCGAGACGGTGCCAGGGAATAACACCTTGGCTACCGAGGACGTGGGGGGCGAGACCCCCATGGGGACTGGCAATGGGAGCCCAGGATCATCCGGCCCCCGGCCAAGTACTGTTCCGGAGATACAAACGGCTCCGGAGTCCAATGAGAGGCCCCCTCCGAGGAAGGGGAAATCGGCTATTCCAATGGCGACCTCCACTAATCTAGAGGCGCCGAACACTCTGGTGGACGCTCTGCAAAGTGCATCCGTCTTGGAGGAACACTGTACCTTAATGGGTACGGTGGCTGAGAAGATTCATTCCGCCAAAAGCGGGCTGAACGAAGCCTTCACTAGCCTATTAACAGGCTTTGAGGTATGCGATGTAATGTCTTTTAGCCGCTTTCGATATGAAAAATATGCCTGTATATAGATAGTAGCCCCTGAGACTCTGGTTGGCCCATGAAGAAGGGCGAACAGAGGATCTATAGATATCTGCAGGAAGTAACATACTTATCTGATGGGTGAAACAGGCTTCACTGTTAGCGGCGACCGCCCGGGCCGCGGAGGTTTCCGAACTAAAGCAGAAACAGAAGGTGGCCGATGAGGATGTTGTCCTTATTAACAAGCGGCTCGACGAGGCGCAAGGTATGTTTCAAATATTCCATTTATGCCTATATTAATGTTTAGATGCTAAGTTGAAGCTTATGCGCTGCTATGTGCATATGTGTAGATGGCGCTACCGAGGTTGAGACCCTCAGGGGTGAACTTGCCTGGGCCAAGGAGCAGGCAAGGGTGAGCAATGCGGCCGCTGAGAAAGCGGCTGCAGATTTGAAGGCCGAACAAGCCACCAGGCGCCAGTTCAAGGAGCGCATATATGTAATAGCGCAAGACCTTAAGGACGCCGCCTGCAAGTGCAAGTCCCTCGAAGAGGAGAACAAAGCCAAGGCGATCGAACTCGACAAGGCCCTTCAGGAAGCCAAGGAGGCGCGGTCCGAGTCCAGAGCAGCTCGCTACGAGATCCGACAAGCCGGACAGATAGCGGCTGGTATGCCCTTTCTTTTATAGTCTAAGTTTGGCGGTCAGAGGTATGCCTTGCTTAATCGACTATGGAGTTCTCCAGACGCCTTTGCGGATCTTCCGAAGAGTGCCGCCGATGCCGCGCAATTCTGCCGAGCTCAGGATGGACATACGACGGAGAAGCTGTTCTGGTCACAGTTTGTGGTGCAGGAGCGCCCGGCGCTGCTAAACGACCAAATGGCGCTGTGGGCCAAGCTGCATAAGATGTCCGGAGCGGCCATGCAGGACGTCATAGTTCGGCTACTTGGCGCGCCAACTGTCGGCGTTATGAAACTACCAACTACGTAGTAAATTTATGTGCAAGTGTCGGGTTCGGATGGTGAGTCAAGAAGACAAGAGATTTATGACGACGCTCCTATGCTGAAGAAGGGAGAACTGCTTGTGCCAATGAGCTTAGCCAGATCCTTCGTGAATTAAAGTAGTGAATTAAGGTTTGTGTACCTGTTCTTTTTCTATTACCGAATCATCAATTGTGTGTAGAATTAAAATAATCTACTGTTAGTACAAAATGTTCCAAGGTTCTCCATGCATTTAGTAGGTAGATTTTCTATTTGGGTTGTTCTGCTAACCTGAACTATTGTTGTGTCTATTATATTGAGATAATAGGAGGATGTATTAGACTTTGCCTTGAATGCTGCTTGCAAAAATATTCTCTCTGTTTGGCTTGAATACAACCTGTAGAAAGACTTATTTCATCATTTATTAATTGCCTATCATTTTTCAGATTTCAAAAACGTATTAGGAGAGTGTGCAGACTGCCCATAATTATGTGATCTCATGCATTTTACTGCTGGGTTTGTGACTACATATTGACTTTTGGACCTATGCAGGTTTTCTAATTTTATCAGTACCTGCATCAAGCCACCAAGGTTAGCTTCTGGGAGGCCTAATTATCATTGCTCTGGTGTATACAAAATTCTCACTTTCACTTGCATCATAGACTATGGATATGAGCAGTAGAGTTATGTAGTTACCTGCAACTTCGTTATTCAGAATGTTGAAGTTTAGACAGTACATTATTATCAAAATGAAATGAGATAAGTGGCAGTTAAATTTGAATATGCTTCCTAATTAAAGAACATGGAATGGAGCATTTCAAAATCTAGAACATGAGACTACTTTTGTTGTGTATTGGTTTTGTTCTGAATTTATTTTCTTTTCACCTTCATATGCATATACCTTTTTCTTTTTTCCATTAGAGGTTACAGTAGTGGATATCAACGGAATGCATATATGTTGATCAGATAATGTTTTTTTTATGTGCAGCATGAGGGTGATTATGAGGCGAAACAGAAGAGTAATGCATAATTTTTGCCTGCCAGCTACAGTGAAAACAGAGGCAAGCAAAACTACCAGGCAGGCAGGAGTGTTACGTTTCTAGCTAGGTCACTTACCCGGCCACTTAAGACTTACCTTCTTCTCCACTCAACTAATCAGTTGATGAACTATAAACTTGATTAGGATTGATAGGAGTGCAATATAGGATGTTAGTGTTCCATTTTGAGTGCATTTTCACTAACAGGTTCTTGAGGTGTTAGATTATGCAATTTAAGAACAGGCTACACCATGGCTTGCGGCGTAATGTACTGCATAATACAGTAGTGGTTGAGTGGGCTCTGCAGAGGTGGATATGCTTATCTGAAAATTAAACATTGTCTGAACTTTTGTTTTGAAGACAAGGATTATTGAAGTATAAACTTTTCTCGAATAGGTCCTAAACTAATCTGGTGGACAAATGATACTTCCCATATCCATTCCCTTGTCAGAAACATTACCCTGGCATGCAGATGTGCTCTTATTATTAAATGTTTTCCATAAGTTATTTTTTCTTGTCAGCATCAGATAGGTTATTGTCAGAACCTAAGTCTGAATAAAAAATTGTTAAGTTCTCCTTATTTCGGTACTAAATAGTCATGTTTCTAATGGTTTCCTTTTATAATGCAAGGAAGGATGCTTGGTCACAAGAATGGAGAAAGAATTGGAGCTTTTTATGGATTATTCAGCTACATCATACTGTTGCTTGAAGGCATAGTTTTTTCCTGAGACGAGTTGAAGGCATATATAGTTAAGATAACCTGTAATTGCTTGTGCATGACCTTAATTATGCTGCTTATAGGAAAATTATCGACCTTTCATTAGTAAGTGATTTATGGTATCAGTTACACAATGCCCTTTCATGTGTAAGCTCCTATCTTTGTTAAAATACAAATCCATCCCTATTGTTAGGCTTTCAGTGTGGCATTCATTTGTCATTCGTTACTTCTTTCCATCTGTTTATATGGTAGGGCGCGCCAAATGTTCTAGTGGTTTCATTTTAAGTAATGGAACCGGGGCAGGAGCCCTTTTCCTCTAAAAAAAATGTTCTAGTGGAAACAAAGGACAACACAATTTGGACGTTCTGTGTGATCTAGCAGCATTGTTGGCACATCAATGATGTCTTAAGTATGTGTAGCAGTCTTAGGCTGGGACTTGCTGCCGCGATAGATGGAGCCATCCCAACATGCCACTAGCTCTGTCTGAGATACCCCCCCCCCCCCCCCCCCCCCCCAACTCCTAACCAACATTGAACTGAATTTTCTTTAATATAGTACAACAGACCTGTTCAGCTTCGTACCATGTATATGATTTCTTCAGGTACAGGTACAGACAGGCCACGCCCCGTGGTCTGACAAATTTGACAAATTTGACCTATAGTCGAAATCAAATCACAGAATGAACTGTCCGTGAAACTATTTCACGCGGCTGACCCTTGGCGCCTAGCTCTCAGGCGCTGCACTAGTGCAACGCCCAGGAGCCAGGCGCTACACTGTGTAGTGTGGCGCCTAGCTCTCAGGCGCTGCACGCTAACTTGGGCACATATGTGTGCGACGCTGGCCGTGTAGTGCCTATCTGTGAGGCGTTGCACAGTAAGGTGTGGCGCCGGCGTGACGGGCGCTACACAAAAGGGTCAGGGAAGTGAAATAGTTTCGCAACCAGTTCATTCTGGGAAATGATTTCGTCCCGAGGTTAAAATTGTCAAATTTGCCCCGTGGTCTTGCGTTGCATGGGCTCCAAAGCTAAAGGGTACAGTAAGATACCTCAGGCGAGAATGAACTGTAGGATATCCGGACTTTTCAAGTAATCAAGCTGCTGGAATTAATCCCAGGCATGTGTAAACCTCACTTAGGATCCTCTAAGGGAACAGATTATCCGGAGAAAAAGCTGTGTGTCAACCGTCAGTATAGTAAGTATATATTATACTTCCTCTATTTCAAATTATGTATCGTTGCCATTATCTCAAGTCAAATTTATGTATGACTTCCTTCAAGTTTTTTTAAATACAACTTTTACAGTAGTTGGCATTTTTTGAAGCCGTTCGTTTGTCTTGATTTAACGGCACATACATACGTAGTACTCGAAAGTACGCGGATGGAAGTACTCGAAAGTACTAGTGACAAGGTGGGGACACCTTTTAATCTAGGGGCATTTTAGTCCTAGGAAAAATATGACAAGGTGGGGACACCTTTTAATCAAGGGGCATTTCAGTCCTAGGAAAAATGTGCATGGCCTTCTCGTCCAATGCAAAACCGCCGCCCCTCTCGTCCAATGCAAAACCGCCGCCGTGGTCCTTCCCCTCTTCCATCACCATTACAACCGCGGCCATCTCCTAGCCTTCTCCTCCTTCTCGCGACCGCAACTTAGCTCTTCTCATCTTCCACATCCACCCCCCTCTTCCATCCACGCAAAAACCTCGATGGAGCAGTAGATCGCCGGCGGCGAGAACGCGGACTTCATGGAGATCGCCAGCGGCGACCAGGTCAAGATGAGAAGGCTGACGGAGATCCGTTCCTTGTTTCACAACACAAGGCAGATGAACTAGACGGCAATGGCCACTATGAAGCAAATGAAGAGGCGGGAGAGGGCAAAGCTTTCCCCCCACCCGCACAACCGATGCACAAGGTCGAGATCCTCCTCTGGGCAATGGAGCACGCCGATTCGTCCAACCCATGGACCAGGCGGAGGTGGTGGGCGTTCAGATCCAGGGTAGAGCATCCACTGGATCAGGAACCCACGGTGCACGAGGTGCCGTTGCAGATTGTGGAGCCTCCAACCGAGTCGGAGATGACTCCGAAGCGCAAGAGGAGGAGGACAGTGGTCGCGACATCGCTTCCCTGCCGTTCTCCATGCTTCCCTCGCCGCTCTCCTCGTCTGAACAGCGGCCGTAGCTATGTTTAGAGTAAGATTGCTGAATTTCATTCATCATTACTTGCCACTTGCTTAATTTGATTCTCTGCAATATGTTCTTGCTACCTATGTACTTGAATCCGTAGCCTCTGGATGGCAGCTTAGTTTGATCGACGAGGCTGGAATGAGTCTAGGCATATAGCATTGCTATGTTTACTTGCTATGTTTTGATGTGCTGGAGTGGTATCCATGATAGGAAATTTTGTCTGTCACCTCAAGAGTTGTGTTCAAATTACGTGATGCAATCTGTGTAAATTGAACTTGCAATATTTTGGCTGCAAGAAGTGCCTCCAGACAAGTTCAGTACACAGTTTTAGAGCGATAGACTCTGGGGTGACACTGAAATATTTCAATACTGCAAGTTCAATACATTGTTGTAGGCATTGAAATATTTCAGTACTGACCGGTTGACACTGAAATATTTGAGTAGTGCAATTGCAGTACACACGGGTACACACTTAAATATTTCAGTAGTGCAATGCAATTTCAGTACACACGGGTAGACACTGAAATATTTCAGTACTGCAGTTTCAGTACACGCACGCAACCCCTAAAATATTTCCGTGTAGCAGTTTCAGTACACGCGCGTAGCCACTGAAATATTTTTGGGGTGCTGTTTCAGTACAAGCACGTAGCCGCTGAAATATTTCGGTGGTGCACTTTCAGTACACGCACGTACCCACTGAAATATTTCAGTGGTGCTGTTTCAGTACACGCATGTCGCAACTGAAATATTTGAGTGGTGTTGTTTCAGTACACACACACGTAGCCACTAAAATATTTCAGTAATGCACTTTCAGTAGAGAGATGTAGACACTGAAATATTTCAGTAGTGCCCTGTCGGTGATCTTGCATCAAAATATTTAGGGCTTCCTAATGATTCAACAAAAAAATAGACATAAGCAGTGAAATAATTTTAGTAGGGATGTTGGCTTACTCATGTTGCCGTGTTGTACAACCTTTTGCTTCACTTCCTGTAAGTGCTTCTTGCATGTGCTATGGCCTACATGTTGTTTACTCTCATCACAGCAGTGATTTTGCATCTTGCAAAGGTCTTATTAATTCAAGAGTGACTTCTATGAACTTTGTATTCAAATTCGTATCCTCCTACAATTGTTGTGACAAATTTCCTTGGCATCTTCAAATTACCGTACTGTCATTTTTATAATACCAACTGTATTCAATCTGAAACATTCAGTTACTTATATGCTACAGGTGGAATCATGGATAGGTTGCTGAAGATGCTGCGCCTCACAATAAAAGTCCCTTGCTCAACCTCAACATCAGAAGCTGTTTTGCATTCAGTATTTCATGTGATGTATTTGAATACCAGAAGTTGTTATGCATTACAAGTTCAATCTGATAATCGTAGTACCTGCAGTCTGTGTGTTATCTGTTTTGTATGTGCGGGATCAAAATCTAATACGGTTCTGACTCCTGTTTTCGTGGCGTTGATGCTAAGTTAAGTACATACTGGTCAGAGTGATCGGAGGGAAAGGTGCCGCTGGTGGGAAATATTTTAGGGTTTTATCATCGTGATAACCCTATAAAATTAATATAAAGGTCGAAAATCAATGGAACTAGTAATGGATGCTTCTCTTGTTGGTACAAGGGTGAAGAAAGAATATAGGTCCATTTGAAGCATGTCGAGAAAAACCCGTCCTTCCACACGGACCCTTACCTCCTACAGGAACGGCCGCCGGTGAAGGATCGACAACGTGCGCTTCTCATGTCACCTCCAAGAAGTATTTTAAGCATTTAATCATATTAGAAAATCCATACAAATGCCGACAACCTTACCAAACTAGTCATGCTTCCTTCTCATGTTGATACAAAGAAGTAGAAATATTTTGGGTCCATTTACATCATGTCCGGCAAGTTTGTTTGGTTGTACGTGTTCTCCGTGTGTGTGAATTAAATGTAGGATCCACATGTAAAAACCACATAGGCAAAGGTGGTCGAAAAAATCACCGCATTCCGGAGGGACCATTTGCTTAAGCCATTTTTTGAACAAAGGTGATTTTTTCAACCACCTCCAAATCACCCAATTTTTCTTTTACACGGTGACTCACATGTGCCAAACATGTCTATGAAAGAAAATTTAGAAAAAATATATTTTACAATGCCCCCTTGAGGTATAGACCGATGTTTTGATCGGTCAGTCTATAGGGCAGTATAAATTCAAAAAAATGAAAAAAAATGTAAAACCTTCGAAACCTAGCTTTGTTTGTGCAAAAGATCATGTGTGCCAAAATTGAGGTGATTTGGAGGTGGTCGAAAAAATCACCCCATTCCGGAGGGACCATTTGGTCTAACTTAAGCCATTTTTTAAACAAAGGTGATTTTTTCCACCACCTCCAAATCACCCAATTTTTCTTTTACACGGTGACCCACATGTGCCAAAAATGTCTATGAAATAAAATTTGGAAATAATATATTTTACAATGCCCCCTTGAGGTATAGATCAATGTTTTGATCAGTCAGTCTAGAGGGCAGTATAAATTCAAAAAAATCAAAAAAATATAAAACCTTGGAAACCTAGCTTTGTTTGTGCAAGAGATCATGAGTGCGAAAATTGAGGTGATTTGGAGGTGGTCGAGAAAATCACCATGTTCCGGAGGGAGCATTTGGTCTAACTTAAGCGTTGGTCTTCCTTACTCGAAAATCAATGGAACTAGTCATGGATGCTTGTCATGTTGGTACAAGGGTGTAGAAACAATATAGGTCCATTTGAAGCAAGTCGAGAAAAACCCGTCCTTCCACACGGACCCTTACCTCCAACCGAACGGCCGCCGGTGAATTAGGTGAATTTTTGGCCATGTTAAGAATAATTTTTCCTTGTTGTGGGCATGGCCACCCCAGTGGATCGACAATGTGCGCTTCTCGCATCACCTCCAAGAAGTATTTTTAGCATTTAATTGTATTAGAAAATCCATACAAATGCCGACAACCTTACCAAACTAGTCATGCTTCCTTCTAATGTTGATGCAAATAAGTAGAATTTTTTTGGGTCCATTTACATCATGTCCGGCAAGTTTGTTTGTACGTGTTCTCCGTGTGTGTGAATGACATGTGGGATCCACATGTAAAAACCCCATAGGCAAAAAAGAGGCCCAACCAAACTGCCCGACGGAGTTTCGAACCAAGGGCATTAGTTTGTGATCGGGAGGGTGTTACCGCTGTGCTGATGATGCATTTTCACACAAATTACGTGCCCTCAGATTTAAGAAATTCATTTACCATATCTATCATGTGTAACCACTGCTGGTGTCCACGTGTCAGCAGTTTGAAGGGCGGCGCGGGGCAAACCGCACGCGAGGTGCACGGCGTGGGGCAAAACCACACGCGTCCTCACTGTGGAAGGTCCTGGTAGGTGAGACAAATCACCCCCCACGACTCCTCGGTAACTCCAAGAGGTAGCCGCATTCATTTTCTTCCCCAAATCGGGTAGAAAACCCTCGTCCTCTCCTACTCCAGCCAAACCACCTCGTCCTCTCCCAAACCCTCCTCTCTTCCTCACCACTGCACTCCTCCCTTCCTACACCTCCCTCCTCCTCTCGTCGACCGCCGATGAAGCGTGACCGTGAAGATGCGGTGGACGAGCCGGAGGCAACCATGGGAGCAGAGCAGTCTGCTGCCGTGGCTGCCGCTGCGGTTGCAGCGGCTGAGTCCGCCGTAGCGGTGACGGCTGGCGGTTCAGCAACTGCTGTGCCTCCTCCGCAGCCATCCCAGCCGTCAAGCTACCCGTCGGCGAGCATAGAGATTCATTATATGATTCCATCACGGCATGGTTTATTGATTGAGTAAGCAAACTTACATCATTCACAAGAGATACATGAATGAAAGAAGTGAGGTAATCAACCCAAATACAAGATACATGATTCTCATAGCTATTTCTAGCGATCTCATGTGCGACACCATTGGCTTCCCGAGGACAGTGAGAAAATGCGGCAGTTCCTATCTCCACAACTAGATCAAAACAATCAGCAATAATACGTGATCCTTCGTGCCACCATGTGTTAACTCCAGTAAAAGCTTGAACAACTTGTAAGCAATCCCATTCTGCAATAATTTGATGATAGCCTACAGATGCTACCAAAGATAGGCCTTGTTTCATTGCCACCGACTCCATCAAGCACGCAGATGAAGCATTCCGAATATAATGGCAATTTACTGAATTGACACAGACTTGCCATACTGATCTCTTAAAACAGCACCCGTCGACTCATCTCCTTCTTAACTATGATATGATGCATCTACATTCAGTTTTAATTGGTAAGAATCCTGTTTTGACCACTTGATTATTTCTTTGACAACCCCTGTTTTGCATGACAACATTTCCTTTTCTGGCAATTGGTCTGCCTTGTTGCATGAGGACAGAACCAATACCTTGACCTGATGCATCTATTTAAAAAGTAAATGGTAGGGTCAAATAAGGCAAAGCCATAACAAGAGCAGTCACCAGACAATTCTTCAATGTTGTGAAGGCCTCAATTTGAGCATCTGACCACTGGAATGAATCTTTTTTTAGACAACATGCCCTAAATACTCAACTTGTATTTGTAAAACTAGAATTCGATTTCTGAATCTTTTTTTGGACCACTGGAATGAATCTTTTTTTAGCATATATTTGTAAAACTAGAATTCAATTTCTGATTCCAATAAATAGACAAAAAAACACTTTATTTTGCATGACAACATTTCCTTTTCCAAGTTAAGTTGGTCCAAAGTATTTTCTGCACCGGTATCATCAGAGTCATAAGATAAGGGATAAAGATAGTAGTGTTGGGGAACGTAGCAGAAATTCAAAATTTTCTACGCATCACCAAGATCAATCTATGGAGTTTACTAGCAACGAGAGAGAGGAGTGCATCTACATACCCTTGTAGATCGCGAGCGGAAGCGTTCAAGAAAACGGGGTTGATGGAGTCGTACTCGTCGTGATCCAAATCACCGATGATCCTAGCGCCGAACGGACGGCACCTCCGCGTTAAACACACGTACGGAGCAGCGACGTCTCCTCCTTCTTGATCCAGCAAGGGGGGAGGAGAGATTGATGGAGATCCAGCAGCACGACGGCGTGGTGGTGGAAGTAGCGGGATTCCAACAGGGCTTCGCCAAGCGCTGTGGGAGGAGGGAGATGTGTCACGGGTGGGAGAGGGAGGCGCCATGGCTTTTTTTTGCTGCCCTCCCTTCCCCCCACTATATATAGGGCCAAGGGAGAGAGGGGGGGCGCAGCCTTGGCCCTTCCTCCAAGGAAGGGTGCGGCCAGGGAGGAGTCCATCCTCCCCAAGGCACCTAGGAGGTGCCTTCCCCTTTTAGGACTCTCCCTTTATCTTATCTCTTGGCGCACACCCCACAGCCCATGTGGCCCCCCCGGGGCAGGTGGACCCCTTGGTGGACCCCCGGACCCCTTTCGGCACTCCCGGTACAATACCGATAATGCGCGAAACTTTTCCGGCGACCAAAACAAGACTTCCCATATATAAATCTGTACCTCCGGACCATTCCGGAACTCCTCGTGACGTCCAGGATCTCATCCGGGACTCCGAACAAATTTTGGGTTACCGCATACTAATATCTCTACAACCCTAGCGTCACCGAACCTTAAGTGTGTAGACCCTACGGGTTCGGGAGACACGCAGACATGACCGAGACGACTCTCCGGTCAATAACCAACAGCGGGATCTGGATACCCATGTTGGCTCCGACATGCTCCTCGATGATCTCATCGGATGAACCACGATGTCGAGGATTCAATCAATCCCGTATACAATTCACTTTGTCTACCGGTATAGTACTTGCCCGAGATTCGATCGTCGGTATCCCGATACCTTGTTCAATCTCGTTACCGGCAAGTCTCTTTACTCGTTCCGTAACACATCATCCCGTGATCAACTCCTTGGTCACATTGTGCACATTATGATGATGTCCTACCGAGTGGGCCCAGAGATACCTCTCCGTTTACACGGAGTGACAAATCCCAGTCTCGATTCGTGCCAACCCAACAGACACTTTCGGAGATACCTGTAGTGCACCTTTATAGCCACCCAGTTACGTTGTGGCGTTTGGTACACCCAAAGCATTCCTACGGTATCCGGGAGTTGCACAATCTCATGGTCTAAGGAAATGATACTTGACATTAGAAAAGCTCTTAGCAAACGAACTACACGATCTTGTGCTAAGCTTAGGATTGGGTCTTGTCCATCACATCATTCTCCTAATGATGTGATCCCGTTATCAATGACATCCAATGTCCATGGTCAGTGAACCGTAACCATCTGTTGATCAACGAGCTAGTCAACTAGAGGCTTACTAGGGACATGGTGTTGTCTATGTATCCACACATGTATCTGAGTTTCCTATCAATACAATTCTAGCATGGATAATAAACGATTATCACGAACAAGGAAATATAATAATAACCAATTTATTATTGCCTCTAGGGCATATTTCCAATAGTCTCCCACTTGCACTAGAGTCAATAATCTAGTTCACATCACCATGTGATTAACACTCACAGGTCACATCACCATGTGACCAACATCCAAAGAGTTTCTAGAGTCAACAATCTAGTTCACATCACTATGTGATTAACACTCAATGAGTTCTGGTTTGATCATGTTATGCTTGTGAGAGAGGTTACTAGTCAACAGGTCTGAACCTTTCAGATCCGTGTGTGCTTTACGAATATCTATGTCATCTTGTGGATGGTACCACGCGCTACTTGGAGCCATTTCAAATAACTGCTCTACTATACGAATCCGGTTTACTACTCAGAGTCATCCGGATTAGTGTCAAAGTTCGCATCGTCGTAACCCTTTACGACGAACTCCTTTTCACCTCCATAATCGAGAAAATTCCTTAGTCCACGAGATACTAAGGATAAGTTCGACCGCTGTCATGTGATCCATTCCCGGATCAATATTGTACCCCTTGACCAACTCATGGCAAGGCACACTTCATGTGCGGTACACAGCATATCATACTGTAGAGCCTACGTCTAAAGCATAGGGGACGACCTTCGTCCTTTCTCTCTCTTCTGCTGTGGTCAGGTCTTGAGTCTTACTCAATACTCACACCTTGTAACACAGCCAAGAACTCCTTCTTTGCTGATCTATTTTGAACTCTTTCAAAATCATGTCAAGGTGTGCGTTCTTTGAAAGTATCATCAGGCGTCTTGATCTATCTCTATAGATCTTGATGCCCAATATGTAAGCAGCTTTATCCAGGTCTTCCCTTGAAAAACTCCTTTCAAACAACCCTTTATGCTTTCCAGAAATTCTACATCATTTCGGATCAACAATATGTCATTCACATATACTTATCAGAAATGTTGTAGCGCTCCCACTCACTTTATTGTAAATCCAAGTTTCTAACAAACTTTGTATAAACCCAAAAACTTTGATCACTCCATCAAAGCGTATATTCTGACTCCGAGATGCTTGCTCTAGTCCATGGAAGGATCGCTAGAGCTAGCATACCTTTTAGCATCCTTAGGATCGACAAAACCTTTCTGATTGTATCACATACAACCTTTCCTTACGAAAACTGGTAAGGAAACTTGTTTTGACATCCATCTGCCAGATTTCATAAATGCAGCTAATGCTAACATGATTCCGACGGACTTAAGCATCGCTACGGATGAGAAAATCTCATCGTAGTCAACTCCTTGAACTTGTGAAAATACTCTTTGCCACAAGTCGAGCTTCATAGACGGTAACATTACCGTCCATGTCCGTCTTCTTCTTAAAGATCCATTTATCTCAATGGCTTGCCGATCATCGGGCAAGTTCACCAAAGTCCATGCTTTGTTCTGATACATGGATCCTATCTCAGATTTCATGGCTTCTAACCATCTGTCGGAATATGGGCCCACCATCGCTTCCCCATAGCTCGTAGGTTCAGTATTGTCTAACAACATGATATCTAAGACAGGATCACGTACCACTCTGTAGTAGCACGCATCCTCGTCGTCCTACGAGGTTTGGTAGTGACTTGATCCGAAGTTTCATGATCACTATCATAAGATTCCACTTCAATTGGTGTAGGTGCCACAGGAACAACTTCCTGTGCCCTGCTACACACTAGTTGAAGTGACGGTTCAATAACCTCATCAAGTCTCCACCATCCTCCCACTCAATTCTTTCGAGAGAAACTTTTCCTCGAGAAAGGACTCGTTTCTAGAAGCAATTACTTTTGCTTCCAGATCTGAAATAGGAGGTATACCCAACTGTTTTTGGTATTCTATGAAGAAGCATATATCCGCTTTGGGTTCGAGCTTATCAGTCTGAAACTTTTCACATAAGCGTCGCAGCCCCAAACTTTTAAGAAACGACAGCTTAGGTTTCTCTAAATCATAGTTCGTACGGTATCGTCTCAACGGAATTGCGTGGTGCCCTATTTAAAGTGAATGCGGTTCTCTCTAATGCCTAACCCATAAACGATAGTGGTAATTCGATAAGAGACATCATGGTATGCACCATATCCAATAGGGTGCAGTTATGATGTTCGGACACACCATCACACTATGGTGCTCCAAGCGGTATTAGTCGTGAAACAATTTCCACAATTTCTTAATTGTGTGCCAAACTCGTAACTCAGATATTCATCTCTGTGATCATATCACAGACATTTTATCCTCTTGTCACGACGATCTTCAACTTCACTCTGAAATTACTTGAACCTTTCAATAATTCAGACTTGTGTTTCATCAAGTAAATATACTCAACATCTACTCAAATCATCTGTGAAGTACGAACATAACGATATCCACTGTGTGCCTCAGCACTCATTGGACTGCACACATCAAAATGTATTACTTCCAACAAGTTGCTCTCTTGTTCCAGCTTACTGAAAACGAGGCCTTTCAGTCATCTTGCCCATGTGGTATGATTTGCATGTCTCAAGTGATTCAAAATCAAGTGAGTCCAAACGATCCATCTGCATGGAGTTTCTTCATGCATATATACCAATAGACATGGTTCGCATGTCTCAATCTTTTCAAAAACGACTGAGTCCAAAGATCCATCTACATGGAGCTTCTTCATGCGTTCTATACCAATATGACTCAAATGGCAGTGCCACAAGTATGTGGTACTATCATTACTATTTTATATCTTTTGGCACGAACATGTGTATCACTGCGATCGAGATTCATTTTAGGTGCAAGACCATTGAAGGTATTATTCAAATAAACAGAGTAACCATTATTCTCCTTAAATGAATAACCGTATTGCGATAAACATAATCCAATCATGTTTATGCTCAACGCAAACACCAATCTCGATGGTAGAGGGAGCATGCGATGCTTGATCACATCAACCTTGGAAACACTTCCAACACACATCGTCATCTCACCTTTAGCTAGTCTCCATTTATTCCGCAGCTTTTATTTCGAGTTACTAACACTTAGCAACCGAACCGGTATCTAATACCCTGGTGCTGCTAGGAGTACTAGTAAAGTACACATTCATATAATGTATATCCAATATACTTCTGTCGACCTTGCCTGCCTTCTCATCTACCAAGTTTCTAGGGTAGTTCTTCTTCAGTGACCGTTCCCCTCATTACCGAAGCACTTAGTCTCGGGTTTGGGTTCAACCTTGGGATTCTTCACTAGAGCAGCAAATGATTTGCTGTTTCATGAAGTATCCCTTTTTGCCCTTGCCCTTCTAGAAACTAGTAGTTTTACTAACCATCAACAATTGATGCTCCTTCTTGATTTCTACTTTCGCGGTGTCAAACATCGCGAATAGCTCAAGGATCATCATATCTATCCCTGATATGTTATAGTTCATCACAAAGCTCTAATAGCTTGGTGGCAGTGACTATGGAGAACCATCACTATCTCATCTGGAGGTTTAACTCCCACTCGATTCAAGCGATTGTGGTACTCAGACAATCTGAGCACATGCTCAACGATTGAGCTTTTCTCCCTTAGTTTGCAGGCTTAAGAAACTTGTCAGAGGTCTCATACCTCTTGACGTGGGCACTAGTCTGAAATCCCAATTTTAGTCTTCGGAACATCTCATATGTTCTGCGACGTTTCAAAAACCGTCTTTGGTGCCACAGTTCTAAACCGTTAGCATTACGCACTGAACTATCAGGTAGTCATCAAAACGTGTATGTCAGATGTTTCGCAACATCTACAGACGACGCTGAGGTTCAGCACACCGAGCGGTGCATTAAGGACATAAGCCTTCTATGCAGCAATGAGGACAATCCTCAGTTTACGGAACCAGTCTGCAAAATTGCTACTATCAACTTTCAACTAAATTTTCTCTAGGAACATATCTTAAACAGTAGAGCTAAAGCGTAAGCTATGACATAATTTGCATAGACCTTTTGACTATGTTCATGATAATGAAGTTCATCTGATTATTTAATGAACTCCCACTCAGATAGACATCCCTCTAGTCATCTAAGTGATACATGATCCGAGTCAAACTAGGCCGTGTCCGATCATCACGTGAGACGGACTAGTCATCATCGGTGAACATCTCCATGTTGATCGTATCTGCTATACGACTCATGTTCGACCTTTCGGTCTCTTGTGTTCCGAGGCCATGTCTGTACATGCTAGGCTCGTCAAGTCAACCTAAGTGTTTCGCATGTGTTCCGAGGCCATGTCTGTACATGCTAGGCTCGTCAACACCCGTTGTATTCGAACGTTAGAATCTATCACACCCGATCATCACGTGGTGCTTCGAAACAACGAACCTTCGCAACGGTGCACAGTTAGGGGAACACGTCTCTTGAAATTTTAGTGAGGGATCATCTTATTTATGCTACCGTCGTTCTAAGCAAATAAGATGTAAACATGATAAACATCACATGCAAATCATAAAGTGACGTGATATGGCCAATATCATCCTGCGCCTTTGATCTCCATCTTCGAGGCGCGGCATGATCACCTTCGTCACTGGCATGACACCATGATCTCCATCATCATGATCTCCATCATTGTGTCTTCATGAAGTTGTCTTGCCAACTATTACTTCTACTACTATGGCTAACGTTTAGCAATAAAGTAAAGTAATTACATGGCGTTTTCATTGACACGCAGGTCATACAATAAATTAAGACAACTCCTATGGCTCCTGCCGGTTGTCATACTCATCGACATGCAAGTCGTGATTCCTATTACAAGAACATGATCAATCTCATACATCACATATATCATTCATCACATCCTTTTGGCCATATCACATCACATAGCATACCCTGCAAAAACAAGTTAGACGTCCTCTAATTGTTGTTGCATGTTTTACGTGGCTGCTATGGGTTTCTAACAAGAACGTTTCTTACCTACGCAAAAGCCACAACGTGATATGCCAATTTCTATTTACCCTTCATAAGGACCCTTTTCATCGAATCCGATCCGACTAAAGTGGGAGAGACAGACACCCGCTAGCCACCTTATGCAACTACTGCATGTCAGTCGGTGGAACCTGTCTCACGTAAGAGTACGTGTAAGGTCGGTCCGGGCCGCTTCATCCCACGATGCCGCCGAATCAAGATAAGACTAGTAACGGCAAGTAAATTGACAAAATCGACGCCCACAACTACTTTGTGTTCTACTCGTGCATAGAAACTACGCATAGACCTAGCTCATGATGCCACTGTTGGGGAACGTAGCAGAAATTCAAAATTTTCTACGCATCACCAAGATCAATCTATGGAGTTTACTAGCAACGAGAGACAGGAGTGCATCTACATACCCTTGTAGATCGCGAGCGGAAGCGTTCAAGAGAACGGGGTTGATGGAGTCGTACTCGTCGTGATCCAAATCACCGATGATCCTAGCGCCGAACGGACGGCACCGCCGCGTTCAACACACGTACGGAGCAGCGACGTCTCCTCCTTATTGATCCAGCAAGGGGGGAGGAGAGATTGATGGAGATCCAGCAGCACGACGGCGTGGTGGTGGAAGTAGCGGGATTCCAACAGGGCTTCGCCAAGCGCTGCGGGAGGAGGGAGATGTGTCACGGAAGGGAGAGGGAGGCGCCAGGGCTTTTTTTGCTGCCCTCCGTTCCCCCCACTATATATAGGGCCAAGGGAGAGAGGGGGGGCGCAGCCTTGGCCCTTCCTCCAAGGAAGGGTGCGGCCAGGGAGGAGTCCATCCTCCCCAAGGCACCTAGGAGGTGCCTTCCCCTTTTAGGACTCTCCCTTTACCTTATCTCTTGGTGCATGGGCCTCTTGGGGCTGGTTCCCTTGGCCCATATAGGCCAAGGCGCACACCCCACAGCCCATGTGCCCCCCCGGGGCAGGTGGACCCCTTGGTGGACCCCCGGGCCCCTTTTGGCACTCCCGGTACAATACCGATAATGCGCGAAACTTTTCCGGCGACCAAAACAAGACTTCCCATATATAAATCTTTACCTCCGGACCATTCTGGAACCCCTCGTGACGTCCGGGATCTCTCCGGGACTCCGAACAACTTTTGGGTTACCTCATACTAATATCTCTAGAACCCTAGCGTCACCGAACCTTAAGTGTGTAGACCCTACGGGTTCGGGAGACACGCAGACATGACCGAGACGACTCTCCGGTCAATAACCAACAGCGGGATCTGGATACCCATGTTGGCTCCCACATGCTCCTCGAAGATCTCATCGGATGAACCACGATGTCGAGGATTCAATCAATCCCGTATACAATTCCCTTTGTCTACCGGTATAGTACTTGCCCGAGATTCGATCGTCGGTATCCCGATACCTTGTTCAATCTCGTTACCGGCAAGTCTCTTTACTCGTTCCGTAACACATCATCCCGTGATCAACTCCTTGGTCACATTGTGCACATTATGATGATGTCCTACCGAGTGGGCCCAGAGATACCTCTCCGTTTACACGGAGTGACAAATCCCAGTCTCGTTTCGTGCCAACCCAACAGTCAGTTTCGGAGATACCTGTAGTGCACCTTTATAGCCACCCGTTACGTTGGTGGCGTTTGGTACACCCAAAGCATTGCTACGGTATCCGGGAGTTGCACAATCTCATGGTCTAAGGAAATGATACTTGACATTAGAAAAGCTCTTAGCAAACGAACTACACGATCTTGTGCTAGGCTTAGGATTGGGTCTTGTCCATCACATCATTCTCCTAATGATGTGATCCCGTTATCAACGACATCCAATGTGCAT
This sequence comes from Triticum aestivum, assembly GCF_018294505.1. Classification (NCBI taxonomy): domain Eukaryota; kingdom Viridiplantae; phylum Streptophyta; class Magnoliopsida; order Poales; family Poaceae; genus Triticum; species Triticum aestivum. The sequence continues at coordinate 516,041,213 of NC_057805.1, forward strand.
GGTCAGGAAACCGTAACCATCTATTGATCAACGAGCTAGTCAACTAGAGGCTTACTAGGGACATGGTGTTGTCTATGTATCCACACATGTATCTGAGTTTCCTATCAATACAATTCTAGCATGGATAATAAAGGATTATCATGAACAAGGAAATATAATAATAACCAATTTATTATTGCCTCTAGGGCATATTTCCAACAAGTAGCCCATAGCTCCTTTATCAATTTCCTTCTAAAACTTATCAGGGGCTAACAATGTTGGAGAATTAGTATTGCTGCTCTCAGAAAGAATAATGGTTTCTTGATTCTAGTAAATAGAAGAAACCCCCCTTGTGTGTAACATGGAGGAGTATAATGAAGCCTTTTTCTGATTCCAATCAGAATTACACCTGTAACAAGTATCAAGTATCATTAAACCAAGCCACATCATGAATTCTTTCATGTGTAAATTATGTACTTCTTGTGCACTAATCTATCAATGCAACTATTCCACCGTCCTTATTTATGCATGTCAAATTATATGGGTCAATTATGTATGTGCATATACGCCTTATTTCAAGCAAATAGATAATTGGCATGTTACACGTCTGTACTTTTCAAACATTCTAATTAAGAGCAATGTAGCGGAATAGATTAACTGAGTTCTTCTTTGTGTACTAATTCACAGGAGGATGACGATGATGTGGGGTATGACATGGACAGCAGGCATAGCAAGAGCCGCTACATCATGAGGCAGCTGATTGCTGGAAAAATCAAGTACCGTTTCTATGGAAAGCTTGGCTGCCCCTTCTGTGGCAAGGCGATCAAGGGAGGCATAGATGGCTTGATGCAGCATGCCGTCACCACTGGCAACTCCTACAGTAGGAAGCAAAAGGCCAGTACTCTGGCAAAACATGCGGCCTACGGGCGCTTCCTCAAGATTGTCAAAGTCAATGAGCCCTACTACATCCCGCCGCGCCGCCGCTGAACAAGGGAGACAAGTGATGTGCTGCTAGACTGCTGCTGCTACCCCAGGACCGCCGTGTCCTTTTATGTTATCGGTATTCGCTCGTTGACTCTAAAACTTATGGTCTATTGTGTGTAAGAACTTATGTCCTATGGTCTATGGTGGGTGTGAACTTATGGTGTGCGGTCTGCCGTTTAACTAAGTGTTTGCTGCTAATCTGCTTAAATGGTCTAAGTTGTTATTAGTACTATTTTGCTGATGCATGTTAGGCATTGTATAATGGTAGATGCTAAGGGTGGTGCTTAGAAAAATAAACCTGGTTTTTCTGAAGCACCATTGCCTATTTCTACAGGGTAGACGCCTTGTTAAGCATCTACCCTGTACAAATAAGCACCGGTGCTTAAGAAAAGCCTGGTTTATCTCTCTAAACACCTCGCCTAATCACCTTGCATTGTACAAGGCCATAGCAACTCAAGTATCGTACGGTGGTCTATGTTATGTTTGCTGTGTTATTCTTCCGTTCTAGAATCGTACGGTGATGCATGCTAGGAACTCTACTACTATGACTATGGTAGTTATAGCTTGGCATGATTATGTTCAGTTTATAACTTCGGATATTCCAGCCATATCTATGACCAGTTACAACTGAACTATGCATTAGTTTTTGCCAAAAGTAAAGCATGCAAATGATTGCCAATTCTACCTATTGCCATTTGAAGCTTTGTACTGAGGATGCATTAGTTATTGCAATAAGTAGAGGATGCTCATGTTAGTTTATAACTTAGGATGTTCCAGCCATATCTATGACCAGTTACAACTGAACTATGCATTAGTTTTTGCCAAAAGTAAAGCATGCAAATGATTGCCAATTCTAGCTATAGACATTTGAAGCTTTGTACTGAGGATGCATTAGTTATTGCAATAAGTAGAGGATGCTCATGTTTCCCAGAAGTGCCTGTTTCCATTTTCTGGTAAGAACTGAACATGTATAAAATTATGCTAAAAGTAGACCATGAGCATGAACATGTATCAATTGATGCTTCCTATTTGTGTTTGAATGGGCTCAACATATCTGGTGATGGTTTAGGGTCTCTGCATGACTGTGATGATAACTCAAGATGTTCTAGCCATATCTATGACCAGTTATAACTCAACTATGCATTAGTTCTTGCCAAAAGTAAAGCATGCAAATGATTGCCAATACAACCGTATTGCCAATCCAATTTTTGTATTGAGGATGCATTAGTTATAGCAGTAAGTAGAGGATGCTCATGATTGCCAAAAGTACATATATCCACTTTATGATAAGAACTGAACATGTATCAAATGATGCTAAAAGTAGAGCATGAGCAAGATCATGTATCAATTGATGCTACCTATTTGTGTTTGAATGGGGTCAACATTTGTTTGGCTATGGTCTTGCTATCAAATTTAAGTTTGAGTTCTACAAGGCTTTTCTCCGTTACGAAGACTTTTATCTGAAACTTACATTGCTGGCTCGTATGCAATGATGCAAACCGGGTCAATTAATCTGAAGACAATAATTCAAAGATGTATAACAAAATTAGCAGTCAACTAATATTAAAAAAATTAAGTGGACCATTTAACATATGATCCACTTATGAGTTTAAGCACACAAACTATTTGGTCGTGCATAAAATAAGCGCAGTTTAACAAGGGTATCCAATTGCTTAACCACGTGAAGTTGTGCAAACCCTAAGAGTGTTCAACTACTAAAAGAGCGGCCGACAACGATTAAAAAAAGCTACGATCAGGAAATACCTTCTGTCGGAGACGGTGGCACTGAGTTGATGGCCGCGGATATTGCGTGGCAAACTAGAAGTGCCCCTATAGCGCGGTAGACGGCGGCAAGCATAAACGGCGCGTTCGCGCGAGGAGGGGGCGGCGAGAAGAAAACTGAAGTCCGGCCCCTCATGGCGGTGGGCGGTGGCCGGCAACTCCTGTAATCCATGTGAGCCCGGCGTCTCCGATCTGATCTTGCAGCAGTAGTTGGAGCTGCGGATGGCATGGCCGGGTGGTTATAATGAGGCGCTGTAATCGCGGGATTTAGGGAGGGGTGGGTCGCGTGAGTTATGTGAGATTTCAATAATATCACAATGATATCCCAAAAGATCTAGAAAACAGTGTCCTTGCTTTTTAAGTATTAACAATGGTTTCTTTGTGTCGCATATGCCCGAAAAATGCCATACGTGACAAAACTTGCAATACATGTTGAAAATGGTCCACATTGTACTAATGACCGAAAAAATCACGCATGTGACGAAACTTCCAAAAATTGTTGAATATGGTTGATTTGGAGATGGTCTACAATTTCACTGCAATATTTCAAATTTATTTTATAATTAAAATAAAAATGATGCAAGGTTTTACATGTTTTTCAATTCTTTTCAAACTTAAACTTTTTACACATGTCCAAGAAAGGCAATGTGGCAAGGTTTTACATGTTTTTCATTGTTATCAAACTTAAACTTGTCACATAAGACACGTGTACCTAAAAAAAGGAAGTGTTATTTTAGTATAACATGGTGTACTTGATTTTAATTTCAGAACTTTGTGTACTAGTTTCTGAACTACATTCATCCATGACTTATATTGTATAAGCATCTACTCCATGTATTATTCACTTGTAAACCGTAAAAAAACAGAAGATTAAATCTTGAAAAATAAACACTAGTACTCCATGTATTCATCACTTGTCTCTCCCCTAGCAGGCCAAAGCGCCTCAAAGAGCTCCTACAGGAGGAGAAGTTGTTCACCTTTGCCGGTTTCAGCATTAAAAATGACAGGGACAAACTGAAGTTGTCTGGTTTGGAGATAAACCCCAACAAGCACATCGACATTCAGTGCAACTGGAGAGTTCCATACAACGGAAAACCGTACGACTCCTTGGCTGATGCTGCAGCCAGCGTCATCCACCCATTCTACAGCAAGATGAAGAAGAAGATCGACAGGCAGGCAGACCATAAACTGTGGGGGGACAGCCCACTGCCAGATTACCTCATCGAGTACGCAACAATATATGTGTACGCCACCTACAAGTCGTGGAAGATAATCAACAACATCAAAAGAGGTCTGGAAATTTCAAAAGAGCAGGAAGTGGTCCCTACTACGACTGCCACTATGCGGGATGAGGAGACATCAAAGTCTGCCTTCGTGTTGCTTGCGCTTGTGCTTGTGCTTGTCCTTTATCTTGTTGTTTGAAATTTTTAGTTTGCTTTTCTTGGGTTAAACCAGCTTGTTTATGTCATGTGTGTCAGAGTTGAACCAGTTTGTTTGTGTCCTCTTTGTCAGGGTTGAACAAGTTTGCTTATGTCATCAAGTACATAGTTTGCTTATCTCGTTAAACAAGTTTGCTAGCTTCCTATTTTGTTTATCCATAAAAACAAAAATTCAAGTAAATTGTGAATGGAACTCTGTGGCTGCTCTTCAATACTCCCTCTGTAAACAAATATAAGAGCGTTTAGATCACTATTTAGGTAATTTTAACGCTCTTATATTAGTTCACACAGGGAGTACTAGTTATGAATGGAACTAATCACAGAAGGTTGTGCCATGTGTAGTTTTGGTTCAGAATTGTATGGAAAAGAAAACAATTACTACAATTAGAACTAAACTCCATTAACCAAACCTACGAAAAAGGGTCCCCCAACCCCCTCGGCTTTATACTATAAAGCAACAGCACCAAGCATCCAACAACAAGTCAAGGCAGATTCAAGTTGAAGGAAGTCTCAAATAATTGCTGGGGCAACAGCAAAACAAGCCCCAAACATAACAAGTTCATTCACAGCGATACATGGCCCATTTTCTGAACCTAGATATATATAGATAGGTACGGTAATACACGACAAGTACTCGGAAACAAGAGCTAACATACCAAGTTCATTTCACATCGAAACATGGCCTAGCCAGTTCTAAGTGAGGTTGATGGTGATCATCATCCTCAAGTCATGGCGACGGGTGTTCGCAACAGTGAGTAGGATGCCCTGACCTACCCGAAGATTCTTGCCTTGAAGGAACTTCTTCCACCCCGCCCGGTTGAAGACAGTGCGACCGTCCGTGTCCACTGCGTATGCACAGGTGGTGATGGAGCCCGTTCTGGTAAGACGTAGTCCAGCAGCCATGGCTTCTTCATCCGGCTCGATGCCACAGCTAACAGATAACCTCTTATGTAATTTCTCAAAACAGTTGATATGATATATGAGCATGTCACGTGCAATTATCAAGAAATCATACACTTCAAGACACATATATCATTGGATTCAACACTGAGCATATATATCATCACGTCACTACACTAGATGCTAATCATCAAATTACTACAGTAATTAAGCATATCATCGCATATTACTACACTACATAAGCATATATCACATTACTACAACACATGCATACCATAACAAATTCTGCACTAAATGAATTCTACACATGGCATATCATCACAGTACTACAACATGCATATCATATCAACTAGTACACTAATTAAGCATGCATATCATGTAAGTACCACAGTAAGTAACATACCATGAGATGTTGTTTAACATTCGTCCTTGTGAGGCGGGTCGCGAATGGCATCCCGACGTACTCTTCAGGTAGCGGAAGCATGTCCCAGAGGTTGCACGTTTCCTCGCCGCTCAGCCTCAGTCTTTGGGCATAGAGTGCTTCATCAAGTGGGTTCTCATCAACATCTGAATCCTCACCATCGTCCTCCTCATGAACTTCAACCTCACTATCGGAAATCAAATTCAGATAGATAACAGAAATCCTGGGCCTTTCTCCTCCAAAGGAGAAGCTGGTCAATTCACCCCCACTAATACGCAAGCGGGCGATGAAACGATCCCATTCATCTCCTCCAATATGGGTTATCGTTCGCCCCTTATCGACCTGCATAGTGTACGGCCCCCAAGAGCGTCGAAGGTCACGGTGTCTCCAACGAGCTCATTGAATGCCAATCTCACATTGCATGGGACGATCTGTGCAAGATAAAAACAAATAACAAACACCATGCATTAGTGGAAATAGCAATAAAAAACAAAATTAATGAACTGTCAGAAGGTTCATATAAATTGTTACCGCTGCAAAAATAAAAGTAGGCTGGAAGTAGATGTCGAACAGCGTGGCAGTACAAAGGCTGGTCCGGCACCGTGACTTGCACCGTCCACACGGTGCTTCCTCCATTCTACACAGAACATGTTGAACTCTAAGTTGAATTGTACGCTACCATAGTACAATAAAAAGATCATGCATATAATAAATCATAGTGATAACCTAAAATGCATTGCCTATTAAATATGTTTACTATCATCTACCTAAAAAAGCAATGCCAATGAAAATGGCAATGCCAGGATCATCTACCTAATAAATCCCAAACCAATCCAATCCAATGTCAGTACTACATACTATAGTGAAGAATGGATGAATTATTTTGATTTATTTTTTCACACATAGGACCTCATTTTGATTTGCACAGGGCCTCTCTTTTCCCTGGTACGGCTCAGATCCTACACTACGGCATCCATCAATCTATCAAAGAACCATCATACCCATCAAGAAATCATCTACCGCATGTATCAAATAAAATTTCTGGATCAGATCCGTGCCCGGAAGAAGACGCATGCGGTTTGGGAAGGGAAGAAGATTCGCGAGGGGGGTGAGGGGAGATCTCACCCACTTGCCGGAGTTGGCGGCGGCCGCGCAGATCCGGCGGCGAAGAGAGGCATCGTCGGGAGCTGGCGACGGCGGCGCTTGTCGAGAAGGGGACGAAGAAGTTGAAAATGATGTGGAGTACTAGGTGCACTTAGCCAAATGTGGTACATGTGATGGCGCGTTTGTGTGGATGACAAGGGGGCCCCACGTGTCGGTACCCATAGAATTTTTTTTGGCATTTCCAACTGCCTCACGGGGATTCGAACCAGGGCCATGCGGGTGTGAGGTAAAGGGTCTAGCCAGTTCGGCTGATGCAGTGTGTTCGGCCAAACCAATTTGCCTCTCCTTAAGACATTTATCCAGACACAGACACACGAAAAAAAACCATGCACCGAGGCTGTGCTCCATGTGTGGCATAAGTGGTCCTGTGAAGCTGCAACTAGGACCAATGTTGATATATGTTGTTATTAGCTAGGGTACCAACACTATATAATGGCTTATGTGATCCTTGCTAGTAAAAAAACCATTATCCATGTTGGCCCAAGTGACACGTTTGAGTGCAACGTGTCAATATTGGTGCATTTGGCCCTTATGGCATCCGTGAGTCCAAAGAGACCATGATTAGTGAAAACACATGAAGATTGCTACATGACGGGCCGTTGGCGTGTCTTGGTATGCACTTTGCGTGCAATGTGACTACAAAAAGTTATTGCATGTCGAGACGTAGTTTATCGGTGCATGTGGATCCTATAGGCTTATTTGTTCCTTGTTTGTGGGCATGGTGCGTGTTGGCCCGAGTGACATGTGTTAGTGCATTGTGACATCTATTGGTGCATCTGGTCCTTATACCAATTATTTGTGCAAAGAGATCAAGATTGATACATGTCGGTTCATTGTCGCATCTTGGAGTGGAATGTGACTAGAAGAATTGGTGAATGATTTGGACCCCTTATGGCATGTGTGAGTCCAATGAGACCAATGTTGTTGCGTGTTGGTCAAGATGGTATCGACACGTGCAGTGTGAATATTACTTGTACGTGTCCATCGTTATAGCGTCTGTGTGTCGAAGGAGAACAAGTTTGGTGCATGCTCTTGTGTCTCAAGATGTTATGTGGGAACAAAAAAACTGTCAATAGTTCATTTCTGTGGGCCAAGAAACAATGAGAATTATTTCTGGAGTACCTATTTGTAAATTTTTCACAGTTCTAGTTGGGTGCTGATGTGGAATGTTTTTTTCCCGCGGTGCACTTACAAACTGGACTCACTTGTCAGAAATCATGTCAACCCACCCAAAATGGCGGATTAGACCTAGCTGCAACAAATTACCCCAATATGTGTTTTTTTGTGCAACAAACCAATAAAGTAGGTGTTCTATGCAAAAGTAACACCAAAACTAGGTGGTTTGTGCAATTTCCTTGCTAAACCACATGTCAAAAAATATACAAATTCATGAAAAAAATTAAATTAAAGCGGTTGGGGCGTGCACGAGCGCACGACGCCATGCGTCTAGCCTCGGTAACTCCAAACGTCCACCCCCACACCAAATAAAGGCCGCCTCCCCCAGCCCCGTCTCCCCCACCCCCCACTGCTGCTTTTCTTCCCCAAATCAGCAAAAACCCTCTCCTCTCACCTCGAACCCTACCTCGTACGAGCCAGCAACCACCTCCCTTGCCCTTCGTCGTCGACAGATGTAGGCCGGCCGTGAAGACGCGGCGGTCGAGAAGTACACAGTGGTAGAAGCAGTGGAGAAGCCTGCTGTGGTCATTGCCTCCGCGGTTGGCACGGCCGAGGGCGCTGTCGCGGCGACGGGAGGCGGTGCACCATCTGCTGTGACTGCTCCGGCTGCCGTCGCAGGGGTCGAGCCTGCGGTTGGGGAGCAGGTGGAGGAGGAGGTGGCGGTGGATCTGGAGGAGCAGAGGGTCAAGCGGAAGCGCGAGCAGTATGAGCTCATCGTCAACTAGTACGAGGAGGCCGACCTCGACGCTCAGGAAGTGCAGTACAAAGCCGTCGAGTTCGACGAGGAGGTCGACGACGAGCTCTCGGAGGTACTACTCTGTTCTGTTCTATTCTACTACTATGTTTTTGGGGTTTTCTCCCTTGGTTTTTTTCCTAAATTGCATGCAGCACGGATTAGATTTCATCCAGATATGTTATGTTTCTTGATCTCTCCCTTAGGGTTAGGATTAGTACTAGTTGTTTCGTACATTTGGAAGGAAACCCCTTCAATCTGAAACCTGGCATGGAACAGTAGTCATGTAGGCCTAAAATCCCCCTGCGCGTGCAACAGTAGTCATAATCAATTCTGCTATAGAAAACAGTGTATTTGTTAGGTATCACCTCTTTGATTCGTACGATTTCCAAAACGCAGGAATAGGGAAAATGTGGGATTAGAGTGGCATGTACTCTGGAAACAAATTTGAATATTTGCTGTTGGATGAAGCCAACCCAACGGTGGACAGATGGGAAATCCCAGCATTTTTGGCCATTCGATATCTTATTTACTACAAAAGAATAATTCCAAGCATGCGTACTATATAGAATATTGCATTTGTAAGCTCAAGCACAATGCTACCTATGCACAAACAACCTCATAGCAACTCCATTCTTCTAGAATCTTGGATACTTTAACGGCGCAAACTCTTTTCTTCTAAATGAATTGCTAATGCTTTGAACTTTGTGAATCTGAATGCATAAGATACACAAACATTATCACTTTATTAAAGAAAACACACAAAAAAATCCATTGTTACAGTAGCATAGCAATGTAAGTGGACCTGAAATAATTGACATTAACTATTGCTTTCACGCCCAATGCACGTGTGCCTCGCTAGTACCAACAAGACTATCAATGATGAGAGTTTAAATCAGTAGAACCCCTGTTACAACTATGCTCTATTCCTCAATTGTGCAACCCATTATCTGGTTTTGCTATTCATGAAACTATGCTCCGTTCTTCAATAGTGGCAACCCATTATCTGGTTTTGGTATGCATGAAACTGGGCCACATCATCGAGTCATGCATCTGGTCAGTACTGATGCATGCAGTAACGATTTACGGCCACTGCCTGCCATTAACAACAAACATGGATTAGTTCTTCTCTTGCACAAATCAATCCATGAAACTATGCCACATCAGTAATCATGCATGCCAAGTCCATGCAACAGTACATTTCTAGCAACAAGATTTTCTATTGCATTCTTACTATATAGAATTTTCCATTACTAAGCGTAATCATAATGCTCCATATGCACAAAGCTGATACCATATTTTCTCCTTTCTTATAGAATCTTTCATACCTTAACAGTGCAAACTTTTTCTATCTGCTTCATGATTTCCATATAATGAAGTGGACTATGCATCTTATTTTCAATCTGATTACCAAATCTGTTGAGACCTAGTAAACAGTACATTTATTTAGTTGTCATAAAAACTAGTTTATTTGATGAAAATCATGAAGCCATACAGCTATATTGTGAAGACATTTTCTGATTGCAGTAAGTAATTCATTGCAGAGTTTCTTATGTATGCACGCTATGTAATTATTAACAACAAGGATGAGTAATTAAAGCCATAATTTCATATGTTCGCAACTGAAGTACCTCAATCCAAAATTTCACTTTTTTATACATAATTCATGACCTGATTCATATGTTATGTTGTTTTCAAAATATCAAGTGAGGGCAATCTTTTGTTTGTTAATGCGGTAGTTTACTTTGTAGTATGTACTCATCTAGTTTGAATATCATTAAATTAGATATTGTCTGGTATCTCTTTATGATAAAACCAGATCATACAAAATATTGTTGCAAGAAATGGCAAGAAATGATCCTGTTTTTGGAATTATCTATTTTCAGTATGAACTAACATATGTGCTTGAATGTAGTAAAGTGATTTGTTCATACCCTAAAACCTGAACGCTTTAGTTAATTGTCAACTTAGATTGTACAAATAGGAGTACTTTAGAGGGGAGAACAGCTACGCATGCAAAGCAAAGAAAAAAGAACAAGAAAGATAACAAATAATACATAAACATATATTGCAATACACGAGGTACATGTTGTGTGAATCATCTGATTGATCATATTTTTGTATTCCTACTTTAGGAATGTACTTGATACTCTTATGAAATGCTACATTTCTGTATTCCTAATCTGACATAGCTGTCGATCAACTAACACACAGGAAGATGACGAAGACGTGGATGATAGTAAGGCGAGCAGGGACAGCAAGAGCCGCTACGTCCTCAGGAGGCTGCGGAATGGGGAAATCCCATACCGCAGCGGACCCAACAGGCTATACGGCAACATAGCCTGCCCCTTCTGCTGCGCGAGCATCAAGAGCGACTACGACAGCCTGATCATGCATCCCACCTATATCGGTCGTGGTAATGGGAGGAACCGCAAGCCCCATGTCCGGGCTAAACATGCCGCTTTTGGTGCCTTCCTCAGGAAGTACGCGAAGGGGCATCTGCCATTCTACCTCCCGAGGCCTCCTCGTCCGGCCAAGATGCCGAGGATCTGATGCGCTACTTGGTTGTTACTGCTGGCGCACCCTAGTTAAGACTGTTTTTATGTTATGGTTGTCGTGTGATACTTCTGCCCCACCGTACTGCTTGAACTTATGCGCCGGTTTATCTTTTGGGTTCTGACTGTTTAACATGCTAACTTTAACTGTTTGGTAGTACATTGCTCATTTCTGGTAATGGCCAACTTCCAATGCTACGTGCTTAGGTACATGCTAACAATAATAAACATGGTTTTCTGAAGCAGCAGTGCCAATTTATACATGATTGGCTCCTAATTAAGCGTCTACCCTGTACTAATAAGCGTCGTTGCTTCATTAAACTATTGTTTATCTTGTAACCACCTACCGTAAGTGCATTGCGGTCAACCTTGCCTAATACCTCCCCTATGGTGATATATGGTACATATATGTTATGACTCTAACTGAAGATGCTAATGCTATATCTTGCACTGAATTTGGTATGTTTAGAAATAATGACATTCAAGTTATTTCTATGGACAGTTAAACCATTATAAATGAGCTTGTATTAATAGCTGCCAAAAGTAGAGCACACAAATGTTTGCCAGGAGTACATACTGCCATTTGAAGCAAAACAAATAAGCATGCATTAGTAATTGCCAGAAATGTAGCATGCACATGATTGCCAAAAGTACCTATTGCCACTTTTTGACATGCACTTAGGTTGTACTATATGATATTGCCAAAAGTACATCATGGAAATGATTGGCAGAATGACCTATTGGCAGTTCAACCAAAAGAACTGAGCATGTATCCCTAATTGCCAAAAGTAAATAATGTTTGTGATTGCCAAAAGTATGTACTGCGAAAGCAGAGATTGCTATATTGTGGTATATTATCATACCCTACTTTGTTACGGTCTTAGCTGGTGTTAGCAAGCCATCTTTCACCGCTCGTCGATGCACGTTTGATAAAGTACGATCACCAAATCGTAAATGACAAATGTATCATAAGTAGTGCTAACTATAGTGCTACCCAGTACATACCCAAACTACCATTGGGAAGACTTGAACGGGCTCAATATAGCTGGTGTTGGCTTGCGTGGTCGTCTTGACATCGAATAAGACACTTGTTTAGCAATGTTCTTGCTATCAAATTTCAATCTGAGCTCATCAAGCCTTTTTGTTTTTTTAGCTTGCTATTCGTCGACAAGCTTCCTCGGGCGTCCACGTGCTCTCCGCTTTTTTGGGGAGCTCAGGGTGTCGGGATCCTTTGGGGAGCTCGGCGTGTCGGGATCCTTTGGGGAGCTCGACGTGTCTGATATCTTGCACTCAACAGTACCGATAATTTCTTGGACATCGTCTTGTGAACCCGTAGGCTGTGATGCAACGTGGGCTTCATATGTCTCCGCCTGTAAAGCAGACATCACTGCATTCGGTAGCGTCATGACACATGTGAATAAAATAAAATATTCGTGCTTTTTCGCTAGCCGTTATGGGGTACTTGTATGTTTCCAGGCGAAGACTGTTGCAATCTGAACGCAGCAAGCTTGAAACTATTTTCTAGCTAAACATATCTATCTATGAATCCATTTGATAAGCGACACACATGTAAGCACAGCGTTCAGTCATAAGATATTCTACAAGAAAATATAGTGTTTGACTCGCCTGCTCCACTTTGTCGGTAAATACTTCACCGTTCCATGTCAACATGTACTTCAGTGTGAAAAACACACATGAATGTCTGCAGTGTTTAGTTTAGGTTTCAGTAAACTTGGATGTGTCGGCAAGGAATAATTTAGGAGGTCGTACGTACCCGTCATTTTGTTGCGGTATGTCGTCATAGCGTACTACTTCCCAGTCGGTAAATTTGATGGGCTTAGCTAGTGTTACCAAGCCATCCTTCACTGCTTTGTCCATGCAGGCCTGAATCGCCTCCACCTAGCATAATACGAGTATTACAAAGGGTTACGGTGATTTGGGAGTTCATGTGCCATGCGACAGTAAAGAGGCAGCAAGATAAAGCTTACAAGAGCAGTTTCCTTGGACTTGTCAAAGTGATTTTTCAAGGAGTTTAGGATTTGAATCTCTTCTTTGTCGAAATTGAATACCATTGCCATCCAGTGGTTATCATGCACATTCAACGGGATGTGGACCTGCCGTAAAGTGAAAGAGGACTCATTCCACGGAATAATGTACATAAGGTAACAATTATGGTTCAGGGCACCCCTGAAATATTTCATCTACACTATCTATTACGATATATGAAAGTGAGGAAAACGGGTACCTTCCGGCGTCCTACAAATTTATTTGCAACATGCTGAACCCACGAGCTTCCACGGCCCTTTGGAATAACCCCTTTTGTTTGTAAAAGCTTTCTAGTTTCATTGGGGGATATGACTGAGGTAGTATCAGTCTAAACTCTGCTGATGTGAGCATACGCCATAATAACCTGCCAAATTTGTAATCATATAATGATGTGCCAACAGTACAAATAGTTGATGTACAATGGAGTACAAGGGCCTTACATCACCATAGATGTATTTTTTATCGTAAATTGGCTTCAGTTGTTCCGCTCTTAGGGGAATGTCCCCGATTTGAACCACTTCAATAGGGCCGTGTGTTCCCCGGATGAAAATGGCTGCCTCTTTGTCCTCAGCGGTGAGCACGTAATCATTATCAAACAGAGGCTTCAATGGTGTGATTCGAGGACCGTCCTTGTTTGGCAGGACGTGTCCGGCACTTGGTGTTGGAGTCGAAGTACGTGGCGTGGATGCGTCGAACTTAGGAGTCGCCATTAAGGGATCACTGCACACGTTGACTTGTTCCTACAACAACAAAAAATGGTCAATTATAATTAGTTTGGTAATACTACTTATGGTGGGCCATAATTATTACCTCCACGCCTGCTTTCTGTGACTCGGATTGTCGGCTGACTTTTGTTTGGTTTTTTAATTCCTGTAACAATTATAACAATAATGAATATGCAGGAACATATTCATAACAATAAAAAATGCACAACTTGACATACCTTCAGATCCCTCCTTAAGTCCTTAATTTCGTCCTCGAGCAGCGAGAGCCTAGGATTACTGCCAGATTTACTCTTAATGTCGATTAACTCTGCGCTCAGGGTGAGGAATTTCGCGTCAAATCTATGCTCAAATTCCATTAACTGTCTGCCTATCTTTTTTTCTTGCTCAGCAGAACGTGCATTCAGGGCTGCAACTATCATTTCCACCTGTGCAAACGAAATAACACCCCGTTCAGAAGAAAGCAAAATGAATGAGTTTCGATGTGACCTTTTATTGATCTTGGAAAATGAAAATTGTCTTTGTTGGGCTTAGTTGGTGGCTACTCATATTTTGACCTTGTGATTGTGCTCGAGATGAATCACCTTCATCCACACATACAATTTTTTTGCTTCCTGGATCCTTTGTATTGTTGGCCTCTGGTTGTCGAGCAGAAATTTCCATGACAACCTTTGAATTAGGTACAATGAATCAGTAGTAGCAAATAAATAATCGGATATATACATGGGTCAAATCTAGAAACACACCAGTCCTTTATGAAGACCTCCTGGGGTGTAAGCTTCTGCTTTTATTACGCACGTGCATTCGTCCCATCGTGCGACCAATGGTGGGGGTATAGGAGTATACATCCATTTTCCAGAACGCAGGTGCTCCCAGTACCAAATCTTCACAATAAATTACTTCGTCTATAGAGAAATATAGAAAAGAAAAAGAATTGTACAATGTTAACTAGTGATGTTGCACTAACCTGAAGCAGAGGTAGATTTCCCTGTAGTGATACTTGATCAAGAGAGTTAAATTAGTTTACGGACTTGAACAAGTGTTTCATTGTGAAACATCCCCAGTTCCGGAAGGCTTTTAATATCCGCAACAAGTTTAAGGTATTTCGTGTCGACATAAGATTTTGTTGTTGGTGCTAAAACTGTGCCAATAGCGAATAGAACGAACCGCGCCAGGAAATCATTGTCTGGAGTTTTGGAACTTAAGATCTCTGTCTCAAGGTCAGCCAGATCAATGCTCCCATTTTTTGAAATGTGTTAAACAAATCTGGATCCGGTGCGCTTTCCAGCTTTTTATCAATATCCTCCCCTTCTATCGCAAGGCCAAATATATGGTGCACGTCTTCTGCGGTGATAGGAATGGGTGTTTTACCTATGGTAATGGACGATGTCTCACTATCTAAGCTCTTTGCTAGTCTTATCAACATAATGCGCCGGAGTTTAAATTCATGAATCATGTTTAGACACCCAAGACCGGTATCGCTTATGATTTTCTCTATGTGTTTTGATGACAACAATTTATGACTCTGGCGAGCCTTGACGGTGAGCACACTAACTTCATATGGCCGTGCTTCCTTATGATTTCCTGCAAAAGTGGCAATAGATTTTATCGAGTATGAAAGAAGGGTCTGCAAGTACAGTTTTCAAATGAAATGTCGACTACGTACCTCATCGGTCATTTCGGAGACGTGTTTTTCTCCATTAGCAGCACTTTTAACAGTAGTTTCCATTTTACTGGCACCTATGGAACAGAAGCAAAACCGGTTCAATTTATTTGACCTTCACGTTGAGAAATGTGTAACAAAAGTAAAATCTTATACGCAGGTACGGATGAGTTTATTAAATAGTATGAACTACATGTAACTTTAAGCACACTACAGATTTTGGTCATGCATAACATTGGGACAGTTCAACTAGGGTTTTGGGATTCCATAAACATACGACGTGTTATTTCATGACAGAGATACCCTTGTTGTGGTATTACCTCTTCGGACGTTCGTGTAGTGTGCCAAGATTGATTACAAGATAGTTATTAATGAGAGCTATGATCAGGTAATCTTGACAACTGGAATAACTTGTGGGAAACCTATTAGGGCTTTACTAGTAGACGTGCGTGTCTGAGAAAGATTAAAAAGAGCTATGATCACGTAAACTTCTGTCGTCGGCGGTGGCGGCCCAATGCTCCACGCGGATAGTGCGTCCCACACTAGATGTGGATGTGTGGCGCTCGACGACAGCAACAGGAGCAGCGGCGCGTTGACGCGCGTAGGAGGCGGCGACAACACCACTACCGTCCGACCCCTCAGGCGACGTTCCCGGTGGGCGGTGGGCGGTGGGCGGCGGTCGGCGGCTACAATCTGATCTTGCAGCGGTCGTGGGATGTGGTAGGGGACCTGTATGCCGCGGGTGGTTACGAGGGAGGAGCTGTAATCGTGGGATTTCGGGAGATCTGGGCGGCGTGAGTTATGGGAGGTTGAAACATTAGCATGTAATTGGCCAAAACAAATGTAATGTTACGAAGAAAAAAATAAATGTGCCGTCGAGAAAGGAATGCATTTTTAAGTGGTAAAATATGTTGTTTGTTCTGAAAATGCCCAAAAACTGGCCGTACGTGACAAAACTTGCAACTTTGCTGAAAATGGTTGAAATTTGGAAGTACCCCAATAATTACCATGGCTTGCAACCCTGTAAAGTTGGGTTGATTTCAGGTAGGTCAACAAACTAGCATGTGATTTCGGAGGGTGGCAGTCAAGGCCGCAAAGGCGTGTTTAGGGGCCCCCCATGTTTAGTAGATCATCTACAATACAAAATGATGTCTTCTAATTCCCATGGAATCCCATGACAAAAACAAGCTGCAATGCGAAATTCTTCTCAGTTTAGACTAAGATTTACACATGAAAAAACTTGCAAACTTAGATGAAAATGGTTCAAACTTGGCATATGTATCCCTAACATGGCCATGGATTGTAACCCTACAAACTTGGCGGTCATTTAATATAGGTCAATAAACCAACATGTACTTTCGGAGGGTACAAGGATAGCCCGGAAGGGCCCGTCTTGGGCCACCTCCTTCAATACACCATGTACATAGGATTCCAAGTTATTTTAATGCCATCCCATGAACCAAATCAAGCATGCATGCACAGTGCGTTCAAGGATACACATGATTTTCATGATTTTTTTAATTTCCTCCCAGACGGTCTACCCGTAGACAACCATCGAAAGTGGTAGCACATGATGCCTTCAAGCTTCATTGCCTAAGGGTAGACCTAATTGACACCATACCAAGTGCGAACATTGGTTCAAACTGGATTCCATCCATGGAGTCGATGCGGTACACGCACTGCCTCCGTCGAGAACCTTCGTGCTACACTGTCGAATGTACAAACCAAGTAGATCATGCTTCATGTGGAATGAACCCAAGTTATGACATGCAATGGAAAATGTTACATTACAGGCTTCCAGGACAACATTAAAATGAGTTTCAGCAAAATTTGTAAGTTTTGGCAATTGCGGCCACTTTTCGGGCATTTATGACCGAAAAATGGAAGAAAATGGAAAATCTAGTAGAAACTTTAACCATTGTGCATGCATGCTTCATTTGGTCATGGGAGGCCATCTTCATATTTGACAAAATATCAAGATGGTGTGAACATGGAGGTTCTCCGACACAAGCCCTTCCGGCCGAGCCTGGCGCCCTTTGAGAGCAGATGCTATAGTACTATCCTGACCTGTATGAAATCGACCCAACTTTTTGGGGTGAGTATTGAAGGCCATGTTAGGCCTCCATGCCATGTTTGAACCATTGTTTTGTAAAATTTGCAATATGATTCACGTGTGGCCAGTTTTCGAGTATTTTCGGCCAAAAAAGTACCATAAATGCAAAATTTTGTGTAAACTAAATAGCATTTTTGCATGCTTGCTTGATTTTGTCATGAGATGCACTTTAAAAGCTTGGGGGAATTTCACAAATTTCATGTTGTACTTGCTTCACAAAGTGGACAGTGCAGTTCGAAGGTTCTAGACGGGAGCAGTTGATGTGCCCGAGCTTTCATACGACACGGAATCCGGTGTAGGCCAATGATCCAACTAGGCTTGGTGTGTCAACTAGGTCCACCATAAGACAAACAAAGTGTAATGCATCATGTGCCCCCTCCTTTCGATGTGTTGCTAGGGGGTAGAGCATGCATGCAGGCGATGTTTCTTTTTCGCTTCGAAATTGCAGAAGGATTATAAATGTTGGACAAATTAAAAACCATTGTGAATGCATTATTTATTTTCTCATGGGAGATCATGAAATAAAGTTGGAATCATTTGTGGATATCGTAAACACGGAGTTTCTCCAATACGTGCCCTTCCTTTGGGCTAACATGGCATCCTCTGAGAAGACACATGCTGGTTTGTTGACCTTTCTTGAATGAACACAAATTTTTTGGGGTAACAAATCATGGTCATGTTAGTCCTCCATGCCAAGTTTGAAGTATTCTTAGTAAAGTTTGCAACTAATACCACGTGGGGCCAGTTTTCGGGCATTTTCGATTAAAAAATCCCAATACGTGGAGTTGTCAAAACTGAGAACCATATTTGCATGTTTGCTTGATTTGCTCATGGGAGGGCATGAAAAAAAGTTGGAATCATTTGTATGTGGTGTTAACATGGAGGTGCTCCCGGACTCGCCCTTCCGGGCTAGCCTGGCACCCTCCGAAAATGCCCGATGTTTTGTTCACATATCTTAAGTCAACCGAACTTTTTTGCGGTGACAACTCATGGCCATTGTATGCCTCCATGCCTAGTTTGAACCATTTTCGGCAATGATTGCAAGTGTTGTCACGTGCGGCCACATTCGGGCATTTTCGTCCGAAAATGAAAAACTTGGCTAAACTAAAAACCATTTTACATGCTTGCTTGCATTGGTCATGGCATGTATAGTTGTGAAACTTATTTGGAGATCATAAGATCCAACTATAATAGCAAAGCTCGCGATACATCAAGATCGTGCCATAGAGAGAACACGAGAGAGAGAGAGAGATCAAACACATAGCTACTGGTACATACCCTCAGCCCCGAGGGTGACTACTCCCTCCTCGTCATGGAGAGCGCCGGGATGATGAAGATGGCCATCGGTGAGGGATCCCCCCTCCGGCAGGGTGCCGGAACGGGCTCCCGAGAGGTTTTTGGTGGCTACAGAGGCTTGCGGCGGCGGAACTCCCGATCTATCTTCTGTTTCGATGTTTTCGGGGTATATGGAGATATATAGGTGAAAGAAGTCGGTCGGGGGACGCTCGAGGGTCCCACGAGACAGGGGGCGCACCCAGTAGGAGGGGGGCTCCCTCCTATCTCCTGGCCACCTCGAAGCTTCCATGGCTTGTACTCCAAGTCTCCCGGATCATGTCCGTTCCAAAAATCACGCTCCCGAAGGTTTCATTCCGTTTGGACTCCGTTTGATATTCCTTTTCTTCGAAACACTGAAATAGGCAATAAAACAGCAATATGGGCTGGGCCTCGGGTTAATACGTTAGTCCCAAAAGTAATATAAAAGTGTATAATAAAGCCCGTAATCATTCAAAACAGATAATAAAATAGCATGAATGCTTCATAAATTATAGATACATTGGAGACGTATCAGCATCCCCAAGCTTAATTCCTGCTCGTCCTCGAGTAGGTAAATGATAAAAGAAAGAATTTATGAAGTGTGAATGCTAGCAGGTGCTCAAGTTTGATCAATGATAATTTCAATCACCTTTTCTAGCATCATTATATGTCATAACAATAGTCCATCTCATAAAACTTCTCACGAACCAGTAATAAGCAATTCACATGTTAAAGCATAGACCATAAACTTTCTTGAAACTAGCAAACTTCATTCTCAGTTATCAAACAATTGCAATTCATCTTATTTTCAGGAAGGGTCTATGTCAGAGCTTTGATTTAGCATACTTCACATAATCAACTATCATATAGTCTTCTACAATTGCTAACACTCACGCAATACTAATGGTTATGGAGTTTTAATCGGACACTGCGAAAGATAGGGGCTTATAGTGTTGCCTCCCAACGTATTCACCTTTGGGTGATGTCAACAATAATAGTTCATGCTAACTTACATCCAATTAGATATATATATCAGGATCTTCCCAACACGAGGTGCTTGCCAAAGGATAAAATGAAAAAGGGAAAGGTGAAGATCACCTTGACTCTTGCATAAAGTAAAAGACATAAAGTAAAAGATAGGCCCTTCGCAGAGGGAAGCAGAGGTTGTCACGCGCTTTTATGGTTGGATGCACAAAATCTTAATGCAAAAGAACGTCACTTTATATTGCCACTTGTATATGGACCTTTATTATGCAGTTCGTCGCTTTTATTGCTTCCATAACAAGATCGTATAAAGCTTATTTTCTTCACACTAATAGATCATACATATTTAGAGAGCAATTTTTATTGCATGGACCGATGACAACTTACTTGAAGGATCTTACTCAATCCGTAGGTAGGTATGGTGGACTCTCATGGCAAAATCTAGTTTAAGGGATATTTGGAAGCACAAGTAGTATCTCTACTTGGTGCAAGGAATTTTGGCTAGCATGAGGGGGAAAGGCAAGCTCAACATGTTTGAATGATCCATGACAATATACTTTAACTGAGATGTGAGAAAACATAACCCATTACGTTGTCTTCCTTGTCCACCATCAACTATTTATCATGTCATACTTAGTGAGTGCTCCCAATTATAAAAGATGTCTAAGACAGTATATTTATATGTGAAATCTCTCTTCCTTAAATATTCTTTCATGAATTGTTCAAATGATTAATATAACGCTTGCTAACCTTCAATAAATTTACAACCTCTACTTCTTAGATGTGAACTCATTACTCCCCATGGGATAAGAAAATGAAACATTTATAATTTCAGATTTATGACATTCAACCATTTACTCATAGGATATAAGTGAAGCACACGAGTAAATGACAAACTACTCCAAAAAGATATAAGTGAAGATCAATGAGTAGCTAAATAATTATGTAGCTATATGAAGACTCTCTCTCATTTAAGAATTTCAGATCTTGGTATTTTATTCAAACAGCAAGCAAAACAAAATAAAATGACATTGCAAGGATAGCACAACTCATGTGAAGAAGCAAAAACTTAGGCTCAACTGATACTAACTGATAGTGGTTGAAGAAGAAAGGTGGGATGCCTACCGGGGCATCCCCAAGCTTAGATGCTTGAGACTTATTGAAATATTATCTTGGGGTGCCTTGGGCATCCACAAGCTTGAGCTTTTGTGTCTCCTTAATTCCTCTCATATCATGCTTTCTCTTTTTATCAAAAGCTTCATCCACACCAAACTCAACAAGAACTCGTGAGATAGGTTTGTATAAACCAATGCAAAAACCTTATCATTTTCTACTGTAACAAATCACTAAAATTATTATTAAACATTGCATACTAAATGTCTCTGCATATTTAATACTCCTATCCTCAAATAGAATCATTAAACAAGCAAACATATGCAAACAATGCCAACATAACAGCAATCTGCCAAAACAGTACAGTCTGTAAAGAATGCAAGAGTATCAATACTTCCCTAACTCCAAAAATTATAAGAAAAATACTACGCTGTAGAAGATTTAACATAGCTCAATATGCAAAAAGTTTCAACATTATACCATTCTCTGACTTTTCTAGGGAATTTTTGCAACAGCGGTAAACTTTCTGTTTTCAAACAGCAACATGTATACTAGCAAAATAAGCATGGTAAAGGCTATCCTTGACATTTTTATTGAAAATACAGATGCAAAACATTATTCTAAATAACAGCAAGCAAATACTAACAAAATAAAATGACTCTCCAAGCAAAACACATATCATGTGGTGAATAAAAATATAGCTCCAAGTAAAGTTACCGATGAATGAATATGAAAGAGGGGATGCCTTCCGGGGCATCCCCAAGCTTAGGCTCTTGGTTGTCCTTGAATATCTTGGGGTTCCATGGGCATCCCCAAGCTTAGGCTCTTGCCACTCCTTATTCCATAGTCCATCGAATCTTTACCCAAAACTTGAAAACTTCAACCACACAAAACTCAACACAAAACTCGTAAGCTCCGTTAGTATAAGAAAATAAATCACCACTTAGGTACTGTTGTGAACTCATTAACAATTCATATTGGTGTAATATATACTGTATTCTAACTTCTCTATGGTTCATACCCTCCGATATTACTCATAGATTCATCAAAATAAGCGAAAAACACATAGAAAACAGAATCTGTCAAAAACAGAACAGTCTGTAGTAATCTCTATCAAACGTATACTTCTGGAACTCAAAAAAATTCTGAAATAAGTTGGTGGACCTGAGGAATTTTTCTATTAATCATCTGCAAAAAGAATCAACCTAAAATCACTCTCCAGTAAAAAATGCCAGCTATTCTCGTGAGCGCTAAAGTTTCTGTTTTTTACAGCAAGATCATAAAGACTTCACCCAAGTCTTCCCAAAGGTTTTACTTGGCACAAAAACTAAATAAAACATGAAACCACATCTAACCAGAGCCTAGATGAATTATTTATAACTAAACAGGAAAAAAAAGTAAGGAACAAAAATAAATTGGGTTGCCTCCCAACAAGCGCTATCGTTTAACGCCCCTAGCTAGGCATGAGGATTTCAATGATGCTCACATAAAAGATAAGAATTGAAACATAAAGAGAGCATCATGAAGAATATGACTAGCACATTTAAGTCTAACCCACTTCCTATGCATAGGGATTTTGTGAGCAAACAACTTATGGGAACAATAATCAACTAGCATAGGAAGGCAAAACAAGCATAGCTTCAAAATTTTCAACACATAGGAAGGAAACTTGATTTTATTGCAATTCCTACAAGCATATGTTCCTCCCTCATAATAATTTTCAGTAGCATCATGAATGAATTCAACAATATAATCAGCACCTAAAGCATTCTCTTCATGATCTACAAGCACAGAAAATTTACTACTCTCCACATAAGCAAATTTCTTCTCATGAATAGTAGTGGGAGCAATCTCAACAAAATAACTATCATGTGAAGCATAATCCAATTGAAAACCAAAATCATGATGACAAGTTTCATGGTTATCATTATTCCTAATAGCATACAAGTCATCACAATAATCATCATAGATAGAAACTTTGTTCTCATAATCAATTGGGACCTCTTCCGAAATAGTGGAATCATCACTAAATAAAGTTGACACTCTTCCAAATCCACTTTCATATTCATCACAATAAGATTCAACATGCTCCAAAATAGTGGGATCTTTACTTCCTAAAGTTGACACTCTTCCAAACCCACTTTCATCAATATAATCATCATAAATAGGAGGCATGCCTTCATCATAATAAATTTGCTCATCAAAACTTCGGGGACAAAAAATATCATCTTCATCAAACATGGCATCCCCAAGCTTGTGGCTTTGCATATCATTAGCATCATGGATATTCAAGGAATTCATACTAACAACATTGCAATCATGCTCATCATTCACATATTTCATGCCAAGCATTCTATATAATTCTTCTTCTAGCACTTGAGCACAATTTTCCTTTTCATCATACTCACGAAAGATATTAAAAAGATGAAGCGTATGAGACAAACTCAAATCCATTTTTTTGTAGTTTTCTTTTATAGAATAACTAGTGATAAAACAAGAAACAAAAAGATTCGATTGCAAGGTCTAAAGGTATACCTTCAAGCACTCACCTCCCCGGCAACGGCGCCAGAAAAGAGATTGATGTCTACTAGGCAACCTTCTTCTTGTAGACGTTGTTGGGCCTCTAAGTGGATGACCTAAGGTTTATCAATCCGTGGGAGGCGTAGGATGAAGATGGTCTCTCTCAAACAACCCTGCAACCAAATAACAAAGAGTCTCTTGTGTCCCCAACACACCCAATACAATGGCAAATTGTATAGGTGCACTAGTTCAGCGAAGAGATGGTGATACAAGTGCAATATGGATGGTAGATATAGGTTTTTGTAATCTGAAAATATAAAAACAGCAAGGTAACTAATGATAAAAGTGAGTGTAAACGGTATTGCAATGGTAGGAAACAAGGCCTAAGGTTCATACTTTCACTAGTGCAAGTTCTCTCAACAGTAATAACATAATTGGATCACATAACTATCCCTCAACATGCAACAAAGAGTCACTCCAAAGACACTAATAGCGGAGAACAAATGAAGAGATTATGGTAGGGTACGAAACCACCTCAAAGTTATTCTTTCTGTTCTACCTATTGAAGAGTCCGTAGTAAAATAACATGAAGCTATTCTTTCCATTCAATCTATCATAGAGTTCATACTAGAATAACACCTTAAGACACAAATCAACCAAAACCCTAATGTCACCTAGATACTCCATTTTCAACTCAAGTATCCGTGGGCATGATTATACGATAGGCATCACACAATCTCATATTCATCTATTCAACCAACACAAAGTACTTCAAAGAGTGCCCCAAAGGTTCTACTGGAGAGTCAAGACAAAAACGTGTGCCAACTCTTATGCATAGGTTCATGGGCGGAACCCGCAAGTTGATCACCAAAACATACATCAAGTGGATCACGTGAATATCCCATTGTCACCACAAATAAGCACGGCAAGACATACATCAAGCGTTCTCAAATCCTTAAAGACTCAATCCGATAAGATAACTTCAAAGGGAAAACTCAATTCATCACAAGAGAGTAGAGGGGGAGAAACATCATAAGATCCAACTATAATAGCAAAGCTCGCAATACATCAAGATCGTGCCATAGAGAGAACACGAGAGAGAGAGAGATCAAACACATAGCTACTGGTACATACCCTCAGCCCCGAGGGTGAACTACTCCCTCCTCGTCATGGAGAGCGCTGGGATGATGAAGATGGCCACCGGTGAGGGGTCCCCCCCTCCGGCAGGGTGCCAGAACGGGCTCCCGAGAGTTTTTTGGTGGCTACAGAGGCTTGCGGCGGTGGAACTCCCGATCTATCTTCTGTTTCGGTGTTTTCGGGGTATATGGAGATATATAGGTGAAAGAAGTCGGTCGGGGGACGCTCGAGGGGCCCACGAGACAGGGGGCGCACCCAGTAGGGGGGGCGCCCTCCTATCTCCTGGCCACCTCGAAGCTTCCATGGCTTGTACTCCAAGTCTCCCGGATCATGTTCGTTCCAAAAATCACGCTCCCGAAGGTTTCATTCCTTTTGGACTCCCTTTGATATTCCTTTTCTTCGAAACACTGAAATAGGCAATAAAACATCAATATGGGCTGGGCCTCCGGTTAATAGGTTAGCCCCAAAAGTAATATAAAAGTGTATAATAAAGCCCGTAATCGTTCAAAACAGATAATAAAATAGCTTGAATGCTTCATAAATTATAGATAAGTTGGAGACGTATCATGCCATAACCATTGTTTATCATCCACACACTACTGTGTCAAGTACATACACCATTTCTGATATTGACGGTCGTGTCTACGTCAACAAATGGAACGAGTTCATGAAGAAGGAAAAAATCTTGCTGTTAGGACAGAAGGTGCTAATGTTGCTGTACCTGGGAGATCATGGGATTTATCTGTTTGTTTCCCATGTTCCTGATGTGCCTCTAGAGTAGTTTTAGCAAAACATAGTATGCGAAAATAAATTAAGGGATTTTTAAGTCATTGTTGTAATGGCGTACTTTATTTTTATATCATGGTACTCTTGTGTTCGTGCACAACATAGTGGGCAAGAATTTAAATGGTCGTTTACGTCTTTCCATTCGATTGTCTTTATTGCAACTTGGTTTATTCATTATTTTTTAGCAATTTTAACATGCTCCGTCTTACCCCTTATTTTCTCATAGTAGTCAAGAAGGTAAGAAATGATCAAAACAACTATGTCATGCAATCATCGTGTAAGATTTATTTCTTACTCTTACCTGTCATGTTAAAAGAGGGGTGGGGGTGTAAGAGGTATCATGTTAGAACACCTCTTCTTATTAAGCTGTTATTACATGTGACCATGATAATCGCCTTGATACGATCACAAATATATTATTTCTTCACAATCAACATCACACACAACACCATTACACTAGCTGTCAACAGCTTCAGCATGAAAACAATTTGTTTCCCTAGTCCTAACATCGTATAAGCTTGGTGCTTCGTAATGGTTGCCACATTGCTCCGACCGTAATTTGTCCTGCCTCCAATGTTGCCACTCTTGGTACATGCATTCTTTTCCCACTGTTTTTTTGCACGCTGTAGTTGTTCCCTTCTATCCTGTGCCGCAGCCATTGCATCAAGGGCATAAGCACCAACAAGGATACTTGTAGCAACAAGATGATCCACGTACTCTAGTTCCCAGCGCCAGAAATCACATGGATCCTATGAATCAAGTGAACTCAAATCAAACCAGCACTAACGAAATAGTAGAAAAAAATTACTCATGTAGTAAATGTCAACGCAGAGTGTAAAGGGATTGTACATCGTGGTGCTTGCACTTGTAGAACACCAAACCATCATGCTCTTTGGTACTGGAGAGATAGAATCTAACCGTTTCGCCACAGTCAGGGCAAGGGATCAGGGGCACATCAACTGATCAGCCCCTTAGCGCGCACCTAATCGAGCTCGACGACGACATGGTTGATTTGGTGTCAGGCGACTGCGGCAATGATAGACGGTGGTCGTAATCCTTTGGGTAAGAGAAGAACTAGGGACTCCTCCGCTTGGCTAACAAACCCTAACACCAGCACCAGAGAATCGTGCTCCCTCTAAATAGGCTAACTAACAAATCTTCCAACCGACAAACCCACCCTAAAATCACGTACGGACCATTCATGCGCATTACTTGTAAATATATCGTCAGATATCACGGGTGATTCCCTCAAAAAAAAGATATCATCGGGAGATATATACCCTTCCATCATACCGCATATCCCTCCCATCTTTTCTTTCCGCATATCGCTCCTTCCTTAACCGCCCAGAAAGTTTTGGTGTCCAGAGGTAGCCGTCGCCGGGATAATCGCCATCGCTCTGCGGAAGCCCACGCCGACGCCGGAGTAAAAAGTAAAAGGTATCATCCTCCACGTCTCCTTCCATCTCTTGAAACGTTCATACTTTTTTCCATTGAGTGGACCAAAAAGGAGGTTGTGATGAGATTAGAGATGCCATATTTATGTGCAAGATCCTTGGTATTTGTACCTGGCAGATTAGTTTTTCGTCAAAGGTACTATTTTGGTGCAAAATTGTGTGTGCTTGTATTTACTTGGAGTAAAGGACGTTATGAGATTAGATGTGATTGCAAGTTCACAGTAGTTCATAATACGATCTGGTTACGGAAATATTATGTTGGTGCAACTAATTTTCTAGCCCTTTCTGCTATACTGGATTACTATGAATGATTTGCATAAGGTTGGAGTGAAGAATTTTATGCAAGAGCTTTGTGATTTGTTGTTAGGGGATCCTGATCATACGATCTAGTTATGGATATTTTTTTTGTCGTTGGATTTTCTTTACAAGACCTTTAGGCTATGTTCCATTAGTAGGAACGATTTGGATTATGTTTGATTTAGACACTTAGATGTGGCGTACAAAGACTTGTTCTAATTACTATAGTAAAGGAGGTGATGTTGAAGGAGTTGCTGGATTATTTAGGACTGATTTGGATGAGGTTGTTCATACCAAATTAGGAATACGAATTTTAGGAGATTACAACGTTTGCTGGAAATTCATGACTCAGTTTGTCTCACACATACCATGCTATTCTATATTATGAGGTATTTAAATAGTCCTATGTTTTAGTGAGAATCGGTTTATTTTGACAATCTGGATATCATTAATCGCATTCTACTATCTGGTGTTGTAGGCACCATGGATTCACATGTGCATGGCAATAAGCGTGCGGAGTACGACAGGTTGTTGCGTGAAGCCCGTCGGGAGATCGACGCGAAGGTCCAACACGAACGTGATGAGATGGATAGGGCACTCAAACAAGAGCGTGCGTATGTCGGTAGGATGCTTAAGGATGAGCGTGCTAATATGTCTCAAAAGATTAAGCAGATGCGTGAAGAGATGGAAAAAAGTTAAATCAGGACCGCGAGGTCATGGAAAAGAAATTCCAGCTGGCGTACAAGGAGATGCAGCTTAAATTGCAAAAGGACCGAAAGGTTGTCGACGGCCCTATACAGACAGAGCGTGTCAACATGGACGCGAATGTGTTGCAGGCCCGTGCCAATATGGACATTAGGCTGCAACAGGAGCACAAGGACATGGACCACAAGGCTATGGTGGAGCAGGTCATGATGGAAGGAAAGATGGTGGAAGACCGTGCGATGTTTCAATCCCACGTTCAATGCCACAATAGTCAACCGCAAGAGCATGTCTTCAGTACTCCCCCTGTGAGTACCTTGCAACGATTCTATTCAGTCACGATCACGACCGATATTGTGTATCAATAGTTTTTTTGTGAGTAACTTTGTGTAAGCTATTCATATGCAGTCCAAGAAGCGTTACGCGGCACAAACTCCAAACACTAAAGGCCTAGTGATGTCGGTGTCACCCGTTGAATGCCACAGTTCTCCACTTGAAGAACATGTCTTCAATTCTCCCCCTGTAAGTACCTCGCACCCATGGTAAACATTCACATCCAACATTTTGTATGACCATATTTAATTCGTGTGTAACTCTATGTCGGCGATTCATACGTAGGCTAAGCATCTAGTGACGGAACAATCCCGAATCCTCGCAGATGAAGTTTACATCCCATATAATAATGAGGTAACTTTGTCGCGATGTTGCTACGCACATCCAAAATTATTTATGGAACTTTGGTCATTGCAATGTATTAAATTTGACATGAGATACTCGTATGTAGGTGCTGGTAATGGAATTTTACATTCATAGGGATTGTGAGCTTTCGCATGTCCCGACAGGATACTTTGACGAAAGACCCATTGAGATGAGATTGTTGTAACCCGGCGTATTGGACTATGATTTTCTCATGAAAGAAGTCGCTGGATATGGTTATAAAAAGGATTCAGATTTGTAACACTTCTTACCTGAGCATGCGTGGAACCTACCGGAAGGAATGTTCCTGATTTCAGGACCATGTGATTTTGCAAAGATGATTTCCCGCCTGAACGGCAACAAGACATGTCATTTGTATTTGGTGTCGTCCACCGAAAGATGATTATGAGGGGTGGTCGGACATGGATTCAGAGGTTCCTATTCTTCATGTTACATCAATTTTACGGCTTCATCATCCGTAAACTTAAGTTTTTCCTAATATGTTCTTATGATTTTTGACAGGAACTGCTCATCTGAGACATGCAGGAGGCAGAGGGTCTGGCTAGAGAGCTTGAGGCAAAGGAACAACTGAACTCCTTAGGTTACATTGATGTACCGTGTAAAAATATGGGAGAAGGTGGGTCGTCGCCAAGTCTGACGCAAACTCCAACGACCAATACGAAGAAGTCACTGGATTTTGGCACCGGAGACGAGCTTCCGTAGGACGGCTAATGTTATTGAAATGTTTTAAGCTCGAGACAACATTTTTTGGCTTTTTTACGAATGTTTGCAGTTATGGAACAATTCTTTCACGATGGAGGTCTTGTAACAACATTTTTGCTAGAATGTGATTTCCATTTCCGACACGACATACATGTGTTTATACTCAACTGTACACTCCGTCCGTTCCTAAATATATGTCTTTTAAGATATTTCAGTATGAAGACGTATTTTAGAGTGTAGATTCACTCATTTTGCTGCGTAGGTATTTCATATTGAAATCTCAAAAAAGACTTATATTTACGAACGGAGGGAGTAGTTGTTAGTGAGCAGGTTCTTCAGGATCATGTACAACTGCGACTGAAAAAAATTGGTGCAAAACGGTGCAGGAAATAAACCAAACGAACATTTTATGTGGCAGAACGTGACAAAAGTGCTGGCGAATCATCTTCAGGATCTGCGGAGTCAGACCTGACGAGATCTGCTGCGGGATCACTGCGGTGTCAGGGCGCATCGAAGCGCAGGCGGATCCCCGCCAAAGTGCACGAGAAAGGGCCACCACACGAGCGCGTGTCGTCACCCGGAGACAGGTCGACTGAATTAATCGATGGGGGCCCCGCACATGTAGACCTGTCGGACCCAGTTCGATAATCCCGCGCGATCCGCCTGCTGTGCAATTCCATGCATGCACATAGATTTCCCACGTCCGCCACACCTCCTCCCCCAAAGCCCGACCCATTCAAGCAATTCAAGGCGGGCCGGCCCACGTCGCGCCGATCTCGTGCCAGAATCACGTATTAATATTTTTAGTCCCACCTCGCCCCCCCGAGCAAGTGCTGCACCGGCTTAAATACCTTAATCTATTTGCTTACTACAAGCGTTGGTCTTCCTTGCACTCTACGTGGAGGATATGTAGGATGAATATGATTAATCATCTGTATTCATCCTGTATATTCTTCAATTGGAGAGCAAGGATGACTGATGTATTTTTTTCAGCTTTATAGAAAATGCAAACCAAGTATCGCAAACTCATACTGTTACAAGGGTGCGGACTATTAAAAATAGTGTGTGCAAAAAAGAGAATTTGAAATAAGATGTAATATATATTTTTAATAAAGTTATATTATCCTACTTATTAGAATTTTGAAAATGTCACTTATTTATAAGAAGAGAAAATATAAATATTTAAAAAGCTGTGTTTGATAAAAATTCGTTCTGAATTTTTTGTATGTTATTTTTCGAGGCGTCATGTAACTTTCATGTTATTTTTTTAGTGGTTAGGTAATTTTTATGGAAACAAAAGGAAAAGGAAAAAAATAAACAAAATGAAAAGCATGGGCCAGCCTAGACATCTAGACCCACGCGTGGTCCAGCACGCGGGATAGGCTGGCCTGTGAAAGCCCATCTAATCTGGCCCATCGCATGGGCACACCAGGGCAGAGCAGACGGTGGTGGGAGTTTAGTCCCCACTCAAGCTCCTCTCACATGCAGGCTGTACTTTGCCTACTGTTCATGCTCTCTGCCCCGTTGGGCCTACCAGCAGAAGAGTAATCTGCACCACGAGCCTGGATCCTGGCCCATAAACTGTTGGGTTCCTAGTCGTATACAGGTCGTGGTGTATGAAATCTCCTATACCTCTGGTAGGTGGGCATTTCTTTTTGCATATTGAAATTAGTTTTGATCTTCTTCATATCACCAACAAAATTTAACAAATGCTCACTGACTTACCTACTCCCTCCTTCCATCTATATAGGGCCTAATGCGTTTTTTAAGACCGCTTTTGACTATTGACAAGATTAATAATACATGACATGCACAATGTGAAAATTATATTATTGGAAACTCCTTTCACACACGAATTTAAGCATGTGCTTTGTGTAAGTTGCATGTAATATATTATTGCTCTAATGTTTGGTCAAAGTTAGCCTCGAAAAATGCATTACGCCCTATATAGATGGAAGGGGGAGTAGCTTTGTTTGTGCAAGAGATCATGTGTGCTAAAATTGAGGTGATTTGGAGGTGGTCAAAAAAATCACCGCATTCTGGAGGGACCATTTGGTCTAACTTAAGCCATTTTTTGAACAAAGGTGATTTTTTCCACCACCTCCAAATCACCCAATTTTTATTTTACACGGTGACCCACATGTGCCAAACATGTCTATGAAAGAAAATTTGGAAAAAATATTTTACAATGCCCCCTAAAGGTATAGACCAATGTTATGATCAATCAGTCTAGAGGGCAGTATAAATTCAAAAAATTAAAAAAATATAAAATCTTGGAAACCTAGCTTTGTTTGTGCAAGAGATCATGTGTGCCAAAATTTGGGTGATTTGGAGGTGGTCGAAAAAATCACCGCATTCCGGAGGGACCATTTGGTCTAACTTAAGCCATTTTTTGAACAAAGGTGATTTTTTCCACCACCTCCAAATCACACATTTTTTCTTTTACACGGTGACCCACATGTGCCAAACATGTCTATGAAAGAAAATTTGGAAAAAATATATTTTACAATGCCCCCTTGAGGTATAGACCAAAGTTTTGATCAGTCAGTCTAGAGGGTAGCATAAATTCAAAAAAATTCAAAAAAATATAAAACCTTGGAAACCTAGCTTTGTGTGTGCAAGAGATCATTTGTGCGAAAATTGAGGTGATTTGGAGGTGGTCGAAAAAATCACCGCATTCCGAAGGGACCATTTGGTCTAATTTAAGCCATTTTTGAACAAAGATGATTTTTTCGACCACCTCCAAATCACCCAAATTTTCTTTTACATGCTGACCCACATGTGCCAAACATGTCTATGAAAGAAAATTTAGAAAAAAATATTTTACAATGCCCCTAGAGGTATAGACCGATGTTATGATTAGTCAGTCTAGAGGTCAGTATAAATTCAGAAAAAGATAAAACCTTGGAAACCTAGCTTTTTTTGTGCAAGAGATCATGTGTGCGAAAATTGCGGTGATTTGGAGGTGGTCGGAAAAATCACCGCATTCTTGAGAGACCATATGGTATAACTTAAGCCATTTTTTGAACAAAGGTAATTTTTTCCACCACCTCCAAATCACCCAATTTTTCTTTTACACGGTGACCCACATGTGCCAAACATGTCTATGAAAGAAAATTTGGAAAAAATAATTTTAGAATGCCCCCTTGAGGTATAGACCGATGTTTTGATCAGTCAGTCTAGAGGGCGGTATAAATTCAAAAAAATTCAAAAAAATATAAACCCTTGGAAACCTAACTTTGTGTGTGCAAGAGATCATGTGTGCAAAAATTGAGGTGATTTGGAGGTGGTCGAAAAAATCACCGCATTCTGGAGGGACCATTTGGTCTAACTTAAGCCATTTTTTGAACAAAGGTGATTTTTTCCACCACCTCCAAATCACCCAATTTTTCTTTTACATGGTGACCCACATGTGGCAAACATGTCCATGAAGTAAAATTTGGAAAAAAAATTACAATGCCCCCTAAAGGTATAGACCAATGTTATGCTCAGTTAGTCTAGAGGGCAGTATAAATTCAAAAAAATTCAAAAAATATAAAATCTTGGAAACCTAGCTTTGTTTGTGCAAGAGATCATGTGTGCCAAAATTTGGGTGATTTGGAGGTGGTCGAAAAAATCACCGCGTTCTGGAGGGACCATTTGGTCTAACTTAAGCCATTTTTTGAACAAAGGTGATTTTTTCCACTACCTCCAAATCACACATTTTTTCTTTTACACGGTGACCCACATGTGTCAAACATGTCTATGAAAGAAAATTTAGAAAAAATATATTATACAATGCCTCCTAGAGGTATAGATCGATGTTTTGATCAGTCAGTCTAGAGGGCAGTATAAATTCAAAAAAATATAAAACCTTGGAAACCTTGCTTTGTTTGTGCAAGAGATCATGTGTGCCAAAATTGAGGTGATTTGGAGGTGGTTGAAAAAATCACCGCATTCCGAAGGGACCATTTGGTCTAACTTAAGCCATTTCTTGAACAATGGTGATTTTTTCCACCACCTCCAAATCACCCAATTTTTCTTTTACACGGTGAACCACATGTGTCAAACATGTCTATGAAAGAAAATTTGGAAAAAAATATTTTAGAATGCCCCCTTGAGGTATAGACCGAAGTTTTGATCAGTAAGTCTAGACGGCAGTATAAATTCAAAAAAATTCAAAAAAATATAAAACCTTGGAAACCTTGCTTTGTTTGTGCAAGAGATCATGTGTGCGAAAATTGAGGTGATTTGGAGGTGGTCGAAAAAATCACCGCATTACGAAGGGACCATTTGGTCTAATTTAAGCCATTTTTGAACAAAGGTGATTTTTTCGACCACCTCCAAATCACCCAAATTTTCTTTTACACGCTGACCCACATGTGCCAAACATGTCTATGAAAGAAAATTTGGAAAAATATATTTTACAATACCCCCTAGAGGTATAGACCGATGTTATGATTAGTCAGTCTAGAGGTCAGTATAAATCCAGAAAAAGATAAAACCTTGGAAACCTAGTTTTGTTTGTGGAAGAGATCATGTGTGCGAAAATTGCGGTGATTTGGAGGTTGTCGAAAAAATCACCGCATTCTGGAGGGACCATTTGGTCTAACTTAAGCCATTTTTTGAACAAAGGTGATTTTTTCCACCAGCTCCAAATCACCCAATTTTTCTTTTACACGGTGACCCACATGTGCCAAACATGTCTATGAAAGAAAATTTGGAAAAAATAAATTTTAGAATGCCCCCTTGAGGTATAGACCGATGTTTTGATCAGTCAGGCTAGAGGGCAGTATAAATTCTAAAAAATTCAAATAAATATAAAACCTTGGAAACCTAGCTTTGTTTGTGGAAGAGATCATGTGTGCGAAAATTGAGGTGATTTGGAGGTGGTCGAAAAAATCACCGCATTCCGGAGGGACCATTTGGTCTTAAATTAAGCCATTTTTTGAAGAATGGTGATTTTTTTCACCACCTCCAAATCACCCAAATTTTCTTTTACACGGAGACCCACATGTGCCAAACATGTCTATGAAAGAAAATTTGGAAAAAAATATATTTTACAATGCCCCCTTGAGGTATAGACCGGTGTTTTGATCACTTAGGCTTGAGGGACCATTGAGGTGCAGGAGAGTTCGTGGCCGCAGAAGATCCCGTAGCCCTTTCTGGAGACAGGACAAGGACGGAATCCGAGGGAGATTAGCCTGCAGCAGCCGGTTCGGGGCGGTCCTGATCTTCTGTGGCAGCGGGCCGAGGCGCTGGTGAGAGTGGAGCCGCAGAAGATCCAGGGCGGCTCGCAGACTCATCATGAGCCCATGATGCCGCAGGCCCACTGGTCGATCTGCCGCGGATCCGTAGCTGTCACCTGGCGCTGATCCTGGAGACGATTGCCTGGGCCTCTGCAATGGAAATCCCGAGGAGGATATGTTCCACACGCCGCGGCACATGCGATATAACTCGCCCGGAACGATTTCTTCACCAGTTTCTTCGCCGTTTTCACTGTTTTGTTCGCCTGGCTCCGCTGTAGCATGGTAAGTTGTACATGCAGATACAAACACATTGTGATAAGAAGTCGCAAGCAGTTTTCCTTGCATTGTACGTGGAGGATATGTAGGATGAGTATGATTCATCATCTGTATTCATCCTGTATATTCTTCAATTGGAGAGCATGGATGACTAATGTATTTTTCAGATAAACCGGCTTTTTTTGTTTTCGGGAGCCAAATATAATTCCTCCATTACATCTAATTCCAAATTTTATCATGCAACATAAACAAGCTACACGCTGGCCACGAAGAAACCATGATTCTTGAGGCGTTGCACTTGAAAAACTCACATATAAAATACAAAAAATATATCCCTAACTAATACTGTTACAAGGGAGTGGACAACAAAATAGCTGAGTCATACTCACATTATGAGGAAGTCACTAACTGACAGAATGAAGTATTTTAGAGAAATGGTCACACGATACTAGACATATATAGACAACAATGCACACGCCAACATCAGGTTGATCGTCGACGTACTTGCTGTCCGACCGTGCGCACAATGTTCTAGCTATCATAGTTCTGCTTTGAGATCCTGCACATAAGGATATTATTAATGCCATGTAATATATTTGGACACATTAAAACATTAAATTACAGCATATTAGGTACCTCTATCAATGGCGCACGTACGTCGATTGTGACCATCTGCCTCATGACAATAGCTACATCTACCCTTTGATCTGGTTTTCTTCATCTTTGCCTGTAGCCTTTTCTTCGGAGCACCTCTGCCTAGCACATGCACGGGATCGAGAACCTTTTCGAAACCTTCACCGTCAAGGTTAGCTAATTGTGGCATCAACGGGCCAAACCTAATGATGTTACCCTGAGCATTAGTTGATCCCTTGCTATCAGCTTGTTCACTTGTTGATCCCTTGCAAACCGTTTGTCCTTCCAAAAACCTTTTTAGATGCTGAAACGCCTCATCAGAGTGGCATGCCTTGAAAGATGTTGCGTGACTAAAATTCCTTAGCTTACGGTACCTTTGTAGGGCTGCAGAGTATGCATACATCTTGCTCTTTCTGGTCGGTGCGAATGCACATTTTGCACTCATTGTCCACCTAGTGGGAACACAACACCTGGGCAGTGTTTCTTCTTGTAAAATTCCCAATATGTAAAATATGTGGAAACATGGTGTGCCTACGCATTCCAATTTGCGGGAAGAACAACTGATACTGCGAAGCAGACCTTCCTTCGACACAACGTATGTGGTAACCTCTGCTGCATCAAGGACCTCTCTGATCTCACATTTTTTTGACAGCATCTATGCTCCATAAGACCAACTTAAACACAGCAGGAGTGAAAACTTCCGCGGTGTGTTTCTGAAGACTGAAGCATTTTCCTCTGTGAACGGAACGGACTACAAGGCCTCGACGTCTTGGAGAGCCTCGTTCAAGCATCGTGACGCAAGGCAACGCTAATAGTGCTCTAGCATTTGAAGCAACGTCATCTTAGCCTTAAGATGCGTATGTAGCACCGAGTTTAAACTCTCACTCCGCTGATTGCTGCTCAATCCTAGGAAACAACGGCCCTCAAGATATGGAGCACACCACAGTTTTCTCATCTTATACATCTGATGCAGCCAGGAGTCCTCACTTGTTACTTTATTTCGCTGTAAGAAGTGTAACCATTTTCTCTCATGCTCTTCAATGGAAGATGTATCATATATGAAAGATCTGAATTCCTCCTTTACCGCGTCATCATGCAGATGGCGTACAATGTTCTGCTGAATGTGGCATATACAGAGCATATGGTTTGAGTCAGGCCACACCACCCTGATTGCTCTCTGCATTGCAAGGTCCCCATCCGTGATCACAGATATAGGATGCTTCTGTCCCATAGCATCAGAAAAGGTCCGTAAGATCCACTCGTATGCTTGGCTTGTTTCATGTGAAATGATACCACATGCAAAAATAACAGTGCTACGGTGGTGATTCAGCCCGACAAACAGCACAAATGGCAGATTGTACTTATTGATTCTGTATGTGCTATCAAAAACAATAACGTCTCGGAAAGCCTCGTAGTCAAGTCGGGATTGACTATCACACTAGAACAGTCCCTTCAGATGGCCAGCTTCATCAACCAAGTACCTGAAGAAAAAAAATCTGAATCTTGCTCTTGCCTCGCCTCCATGTGATTGATCACCGTTTGAGCATCGCCGGAAGAAATTGTTTCCTGCTTGTTAGCATGGCAGAAATTGTAAATGTCCCTCATAATGCATCCAACCTCATCATATCCACCGTATTGCATGCACATAATATCCAAAATATGGTGTTTTCGGATCCCAGATTTTTCCATGTCTGCAATGTCTGGTTTTTGCTCATCGCTAATTCTTCTGTGTGAACGCAAAAGACACGACAAATCCCGTGGGGCTAGATGATGGTTGTGTTCATCGATGAAATCCTTGACAAACCACTGACCTGTTTCCTCCTGTCTTGCAATCACCAATTTAGCTTTACACCCTACACGAGTTATACTCCGTGGCCTCCTCTTTCTATCTTCCATCTTCCTCTTCGTGTGCTTCTCTTCACGAACCCCTTCACGACTACACACAAATTTCCTTAAAATTATATGGCAGTTGGATCCATCCCACTCGACATAGCTTCTCCGGACACTAAAACCTTTCTCAAGACCATATTTGTTATAGAATGTATAACCTTCATCCTCACTATTAAACATCTTGTTGGCAATATGATAGTACTCCATCATTGACTCATGACTTACATCCGCCATGTCTTCCTGCATCACAATTCGGACGAATAAAAATCTGAAAAGACAAACATAAATGCATGCAAAACCCAGTACGAAATCTTGCATGGAATTTTAAACTTTGCTCCTTGTACATGTTATGGCAAGCGATCATAAACGTCCATAAACTGGGTCCCCGTAAACTAGTGAAGTGACCATGGATGATGGGAAATTCTAAATTGAATTGGATGCACTAGGGAAATCTAAA
Source organism: Triticum aestivum (assembly GCF_018294505.1). NCBI lineage: Eukaryota > Viridiplantae > Streptophyta > Magnoliopsida > Poales > Poaceae > Triticum > Triticum aestivum. The sequence goes on from NC_057805.1 coordinate 516,079,100, forward strand.
TCGATGATGACTAAACAAATCTAAGTAGGAAGTGCAGGCTACGAATCAAAGTAAGTTGAGATTCGGCCGATTCATACCTTATGATGCAAGTCCGGAAGCGATGGGATCAGCGGGGGGCTTTCTCCTATAGTGCCACCGTCGTCGCCGCCGACACTGCCGCCGCAGATGTCACGCCTTTTTGTTGTTCCTGCCGCCGACCACGTCTTTTATAGTGAAGGGGACCAGGAGGAGGACGAGAACGACGCCGACGACGGCGAATTGGTTCCTCTTGCTGGGCTCGTCGGACAGAAGGAAGAGGGAGGATGAGAACGAGGACTTGACCGAGCTAGACATGGACGTGATCTAGATCTAGACGTGGTTCTGGTCGTCGACGTGATCGGTTGATTTTTTTTTACCCTGGACCATTATGCCCTTCTCTGATTAAACTAATTAGGTTTATTAATTTTTAATCCCCCACCAGATCGGACGGCTAATAAAAATCGGAGGGGTAAGTACTCGAAAGTACTCCTAGTACTGCCCCAATCACCGTAAAGGAGATCTTTTTTAAAATATTATAATTTGCAATTTCAGATAAATAATTCTATGTCAGAACTTGTTACATGAACAATTTAATGAAACTAATGTGATGTTGAAGATGTTAATGGATGTTTTTGCGTGTCTTGTCTAACTGCAAGTGAGTCTAGGGCCTTGTAATTTTTCACAGTACAGTACATGTTTTTTCTTAGATAAAGGGAAATAATCCAGACATACTATGCTTCACGTATGAATGTATGTAACCCAATATACAATCAAATAACATCGAGGCTACACAAAACAAATATTCAGAAGAGTGGCATGGGAAAGAAAGCTAAAGCTAGTTTAAGCTCCAATCCTGTTGCTAAATCTTCAACCAAAAGAAAACCTTCATATAGTGATTTCCAGATTTCTGCATCTATGATCTCATCTTCAAAACATTTTTCTCTTCCTCTCTAAAGTTAGAGCAACGTCCAAATTCGTCCATTTGTCTTTTTCGACCACAAGTTTAACCACTCATCTTATTCAAAAATATTGTGCAAACATATTTAAATTTAAGTCATTCTTCAAGAACTTTTGTTTATATAAAAGCAAGCCATGACAAAAGAAGATATATTTTGTATAAAATAAGACAAGTGGTCAAACTTAGGGTAAAAATATTCAAACAAACTATAATTTGAAGCGGAGTTAGTACATGAAAGAATTAGTTGTAGGTTTATTTATTGAAAACAACATGATTTATATCTACTTCCTCCGTAAACAAATATAAGAGCGTTTAGATCACTACTTTAGTGATCTAAATTCTCTTATATTTCTTTACAGAGGGAGTACTTAACTAGGCGTCCAGTTTATCATATCCTAGCAATTAGTGGCTACATGCCACGTACTGTCCTGCCTCAACAAAAACATGATCTTTGCTAGGCTACCATTTCGAACAGAACAAGGAATCCTATATCTAGTATACAAATCTTCATGATCTTGCCTCCAAAGCAGTGATCAGAGACAAGTCTAAAGTGGGGCTTCCACTATGTATCAACCTGGCACGCCATGTGTCGTGGAGTTGTCACGGCAGATGTCCTCGAGGAAGGACTTAGTCGTGGAGCCATCGCAACTAGGAAGCTTAAAGGGGTTAAAGCGGGACAAAGGACATGAGGGTTATACTGGTTCGGCCACTTACGGTGAAGGTAAAATCCTACTCCATTTGAGATGGAATTACTAGGGTTTCGATGACCAGGGAGCGAATTTGCTATGCCTGGCTACCGATTTGATGTTACCTGCCCTAAACCGCCGCTGGGTCGTCCCTGTATATGCAGAGGTTAACGCCCAGCGGCTCTCAGAGTCCCGGCCGGCTCATAAACAGTGTCCGGCTCGGTCTCTTAACTATTCTTTCCTTACAATACAAGTCATGCCATTACGGCGGTTTATCACTACGGCTTTAAGGCGCCTATGGGCTTTAGGCCCTTAATTGAGCCGCCATCTTCAAGCTTGACATTGGGCTTCATATGATGAATCGCCCTAACGTAACCCGGCCCATCCTAGGCGGGTTACACCAGTAGTTATATCCCCAACATTAGGCCCCAGATTGATTTGAGATGGTTCATGTCAATCTTCAGTACCTGAAGAAAAACCTTCTGGCTTCTGTCCGTGCAAAAACTATAACCCGCCATGACGTCATCTTCTGGATTCTTGGTGACCCGCCATGACATCATCTGCCATTAATGCACGTTTTGCCCAACGTATCTCAACGGATCCTTATCTTAATAACCGTCCCGAAAATCGAGGCGTCTCTATAGTTGGATAATCATGTTTTCAGCCTCCTCGTTTTTCGCGCCCACTTATCAGTCTTCCCTTATAAATAATCACGACCAGGTCTTTTCTCATTCTCCCCCTTTCTGTCGGCTTCCTTCTCTCGCGACCTTGCTGCCGCTTGAGCTCCGCCGCCGCCGCAGCGCACCTCATCTTCCTCAGCCTCGGCCGCTGCATCAACCTGAGTTAGTCCAGAGAACGGCGGCGACTCTCCGCAGTAAATCTGCAGCTGTAAGTCTTCCTGTTCTCGAATGTCAGATCTGCATTAGGGTTTCTACGTTCTTCCGTGTTCTTCGTAGTTCATCACGGTTTCTTCGTAGTTCTTCCACCGCAGCCTCTTTTGATCCAAAAGTAGTATGGAACTCACGCGGTAGTTGTTTTACGTCCATTTTCAATACTAGCAGATCCCTTTTGCTTGTAAAAAGGCCTCATTAGAGCTCACGAACTCATCTGTACCAGTTTTTAGGTCTAGAATATTTTCTTTTCTGAACCACCATTTGATCCAAAATAACAGCTGCAACCTGTGAAACTTGTTTGTGCGACACTTAGGCAAAAAACTGCATCTGTTAGCCATGGCGACTCTTATCGCCGGCTTAAAAAGGCAATGCTCAATGAATAATCCTGATCACTCGTAGTGGATTTAAATAACTTAATTGCTTATGATGCCCATGGCGGCTTAAACAATCTGACACAATTAGCCATATCTCATTAGGACCCTTCATAAGCTGCCATGTTGAATACGAATTGAAATATTTTCTCTGGCTTAAATTTGAGCCGGAAATTTTGATTTTGTCATAGTATCCATCCTTCATAATGCCGCCCAACGCTCCCAAAGCACCCGTCACATGCAACTGGGTTAGATCCACCGTCAATGATAGCATCTTAAATGATTTTGTGAAGACTGGTTATCTGCCGAAGAAAGAGGTGATGTCCTATCGTGCTCCTGATCCGTCAGAAGAAAAGCCTCAACCCAAGGATGGGGAAGTTGTCATTTTTACTGATCACATGAACCGGGGCTTTGCTCCACCTGACTCAAAAAATTTCAGAGACGTCTTGCACTTTTTTGACCTGCGACCTCAAGACATCGGACCCAATTCCGTGTCAAATATCTGCAATTTCCAAGTATTCTGTGAGGTGTACCTTGGAGAAGAACCCAGCTTACTACTCTTTAGAGAGTTATTTTATCTGAACCGTCAAAACGAATGTGCCCATAGGCCCAGCTTGGTGCTTGGCGGAATCTCAATCCAGCAACGGAGAGACTGTCTCTTCCCTTATGCCGAGCCGCCAAGTCACCCTAAAGATTGGAACCAGACATGGTTCTACTGTTAAGACACTTCTCCGGCTAATGAGAACCCACTGCCCGGCTTTCGCGCCCTGCGCCTGGAGTCAACTCACCCCTTACCAAATAAACTATCTCCGGCTGTACGTCAAACACTTGCCCCCAAAATAAACAAGATCAAAGCTCTTCTGGGAAACAGCCTAAACGGCATTGACTTGGTCTGGGTTTGGATTGCTTGGCGGGTGATTCCTTTGAGCCGCCGCCCCGGCTTGATGTGCGATTACACCATCCAGAAGACTGATCCTCTACGGCACAGTCCTGACGACTTACCTGAAGATGTTATCGACGATATGACCAAGTCTCTTCTGAACGAGAGCCTGGCAGATTGCGGGAAAGCGGGCTTAAGTCCTTTCTGCACGGCTAACCCGACTCCAGCGGTAAACCATTAACTTGAGCATTTTACTTTCCACTTTGACAATTTCTTCTTTAGTCAAAAACCTTTGTTGTATTTTACAGGCTGATGATAAATTTTGGAAGGTCAAGTATGACCATGAGGCTGCGAAGAAATTCAGAAAAACTAAGAAAGCCGCCAGGTAAGCCGCTGCCCGTAAGAAGGGGAACAAACCTAGCGCCTCAGATATGCTTCATCTGGACGATACCTCCGAGTCAGAGGTAGCTCTTGACTCTTTAGGCTCCTTTTTTAACCATCTTATTGACACTGATTATCAGCAGGAGGACACAGGAGCGAGTCATGCAGTGATTGAAGAGGTAACTATAATTTCCTCCGACTCTGAGACTTTGCCGAGACAGAAAGTCCGAAGAGTAACCCGGAAAGTAAGATTTTCACATCCTTTAGCTCATCAAGATCCTCAATTTCTTTTGAAGTGACAGATTCATGAGAGTCGGAGGCAGACTCGGACCAGCAAAGATGCAGACCTCTCCTGCGACTTACCCGATGTAACAAGAAAGCGCCGGACTGAGGTTATCTCCGATTTATATTCTTTGTACCCTTTGGCGGGTTTCACTCATCAACCACTCAATTATTCTGACTCAAACTATCAGGGAACTTCACCTTCCTCCGGCGAATCAATGCAGTCTAGCATGCCGGCTTTCAAAACCGCTCCAGGGTAATGATAATCTGCTTATCTTGTGCTTTATCTTACTCATGTTTTTGTACTAACCCTTTGATTTTCAGCGTACAAGTAAAGCCCAGCAAGAGGGCGAAGAGAAGTAAACCGGCCGAAGAGCCGATCTTGGCTGAACTGGAACTCAGAACGGCTGCTCCTCATACTTCCGCTCATGAGCCGCCGGCTGCACCAGCCCATGATGCTCCAACTCCCACCATTGATCCATCTGTCGAACAAGTTATGCAAGGTTCTAAGCACCCGGAGATCCGTAGCCCGGCCAAGGCGGATGATCTGGACGTTGAAATCACCCGGACTGACTTTATTGAACCGGGGAGACCTACCGTGCTGGCTAAGTGCTCCGCCAAGGAAGAACTTCTGGAACGCCGCAGAGCCAAGCTAGACATCACTGATTATGCTCATCTGAGTATTGGATACATTGTCTCTAGCTATATTAATCAAGTGCACAACAGCCATGATCTGGAAATTGACATGGTGAAACAGATACACCAAAAATCTGAGGTATAACTTTCGTTGCTATTCCTTAGCTATCTTTGCTATGCAAGCCCCCAAGTCTACTGCTTATGATGAAATATGTTGTAGACTTAACACCAGCTTAGTAATCACTGCAAGAAAACCGGCTTATCCGGTAGCGCCCAAGGGCCGGCTTAGACAACATATTTGAACCGGTCCTCACCGTGTTTTAACCAAGAACTTGAGCAGCAATATGCATTAGCCCCCAAGCGCCAAGTACCTTTTCCTGCAAAGTGCTTGGGACTTACTTCCATGAACCGCCACTGTAAATAGAGTTCTTTAGCATACATTAGCCCCAAAGTGCCAAGTATCTTTGCTTGCAAAGTGCTTGGGACTTAATGTTGCATTATGATAACCCTAACTGTAACCCGGAATTTATACAGGCCGCCACTAGTCAATTTGAATCGGAGACCTCTGACCTGAAGACTCGTCTGAAAACTCAAGAGAGTGAGACCCAAAAGGCCAATTCCAAGTTTGAATTCAGTGTATCCGAACTAGAAAAATTGAAAAAGAAGTTTGAAGCAGAGAGAAAAGCCTGGGCTGATGAAAAGGTCGTTTTGCACAACCGGGCTGAACAAGCGGAGGCCACTCTTGCAGAAACAACCGCCGAGTTATCCGGCTTAAAACGCCATGTATCTCAGATGGTCTCAGCAATCATTGGTAAGCTACTCTGTAAGTGTTAGCTAGTTTAAATCTTTTTCAACAAGCATCTCAATTGTCATCAGCTTACCTGACTTTGTAATGCAGGCCCAAGGAGTTCCAATCTCATCCAAAGCATGCTGACAAAACTGAAGGCCGTTTATACCCTGGTGGAACAACTCTATACCGGGTCCCAACGTGCCTTAGCCGTCGTGGCTCTGTCAAATGAAGTTCCCACTCATAGCTTGTCGTGCTACCTCAATGATTCCAGGAATTGAGACGAGCTTCTGCAAGAGCCGGAGCCATAGCCGCTTTAAGCCAGGCTAAGGCGTGGCTACCGGAGCTAGACCCGGCCTAAATCGCCCTTGGGTATCCCAGTTTGAAGGAGGACGGCACCCCATTTGACCAGAAGGATTTCGCCGCTTGCGTGAAGGGCATACGCCCTGTGGCCACTCTGATCGGTAATGACACGGATCTTACCAAATATCAACCGGGTTATGACGCCGAGAATCAGAGAATCCCAACACCATGTTATGAAGCAATCAGCCTGATCCCTCCAACTCGTAAGCATACCTTCGCCCCTGAAGTTGATCCGGCCGAGTTAATTGATGATGAAGCTGAATTTGAAGCCTTGAGTGGCATTGACTGGAAATAATCAACCTTCCAGGACAGGGAAACAGACAAAGGAGCGGAAAGGGATGAACCGGAAGCTTCAGCCCAGCAACACCTTTGATCCCTCAGGCGGATCTTGTTTATGTCTTGATAAAAAATAATGCTTCACTATTTGGACTCGGGGAGTCATGTAATAGAGTAGGAAAACACTTATTTTTGTCGTGCCATCGCGCACTTGTGTGGCGCTCAACACTGTTTAAGCCGCCATCTTATATTCCCCCGTATTATGCTGATCCTCTGCTTTCCTTACGTTTAAAGAGATGCCTTTAACTGTCCTGCATAGAGAACAAATCACAAGTCCCTTGGCGGCATACCGCATAGAGGGTCATATATTTTACATATAACCTGGAGTATGAATCAAAATCATAAAAAACCGGTTCTCAATTATATCTTTGAGACAACCATAACAGCATACCTATGATCCTTCGATTACACTGCCGGTTTATGTGACCCGAATAATGAGGGTGAGAACCCAACTCTGTAATATGATGTTTATTATGTGCGATCAACTTTATTGATCAAGGTTAAGTGTAACATCCCAAATTTTCAATTTGGAATGTTATACATAGAGCATCATTGCATATCATGTTTTATTGCATTTTGACAAATCCTCGATAAATCCTAAGCAACTCAAGGACTCTCGGAGAGAGTTGGGGATTTTCTCGTATTTTCTTTTGATGTTTCAGACGAGGATTTTGGTTTTAATTATTTTCTCTCCGGAAAAATATTTCATTTTTAAGATAAACGAGAGGAGAAAATATGACTTCTCCAAAACAATTGAAATACTGGAGGAAAAATGTTAAAATCACTATTTGAAATTTATTTGCAATTTTTATTGCATTTAAAAACATATGCATGTTTTCAAAGTGTTTATTTTTGATTTTACAAATGTTCACCCTATTCTGGATTTTCTAACTAGACGGGGAAAATTTATTTCATATTTTTTTGATTTTTATATATTTTTCTATGCAATTTTCTTCGCGGAATTTTAAAAAAAAAAGAAACGCCCGCGCCGACTGGGCCAATGGCCCAGCCGACGGCCCGCGCCGCCCGTCGTCTCCTCGCGCAGCATGCCGCCCGCCGCCGCCGGAGTCCGGCTCGGACACGCCGCCCGCCGCCGCCTTTGCCCCTCCTCCAAGCACCCCCCCTCAT